>NC_068279.1:52368531-52559599 GCF_025860055.1 Xyrauchen texanus | reverse complement strand
TTGGACATTTTGACAATGAAACAACACACGCGTTTTGTCGGGGGAAGTTATGGCTCAGTGGACTACTGGCGAGGCTTCAAGTAGGTGAGCTGCCTTAGATTCTGTTTTTTGGTTTGTTTATATGTTGGTGGTCTGACAAAGATATAGGTTGTACCTGCTGTTGTGATTGTATCTTAAAAAGGCTTTTACATCTGTTCGAATCCGCGAAAGTATCTCAGCTTTCCAAATATATGTATTATGTTTACTTTTTTTTTGGAGTTTTTATCTGTCAAAAGCATGTAAACCTCTGAACACACCGCGGGGTTGGAAGGTTAAACGCGCGCCAGACGGAAAGCGCTTATCTACCAAGCTCTTGGTACTCTGATACATAGAAAAAACTCCAGTAGAAAAAGTTCACAAGCTGGTGTGGAACTGATATATGGCATTCAGCCAGACTACATGGAGCTGGTTAGTGTCCAAGATGGCGGCGCCGTAGCACGCGAGCGGCCACTCCGGATCCAAAATGGTGCTATTTTGTTAAATAACACAACTTTTGCAGCACATGGACATCGGGAGCAACTGTAACAGTTTACCATCACAGACACCTCAAATATAGGATTCGGTGGCAAAAACCAAGGCTGCATGATGATCTGGTAGGCTTATGTGGACCTCGCTTGTTGCGGAGACTAGGCTCTCCAGTCCTCGGTGCATCGCCTGATGCTGGTGGGTCGGGGAGGACATCGTAGTTGTGCAAGGAAGCTGAAGTGGCAAGAGGGTGGGTTTGGTGCTTAGGCTAAAACAAACCTTATCCTGCCTCCAATTGATCCCTGCTCTGCTTCGTTCCTGGATACAACCGGATCTGACCGTGCTGAGGCTAACGGAGTTTAGAGACTGCCGTGTCTCTGTTTCAGCTTGGCGATTTGCCTCAGCATGGAGTTCTTACGTACTTTCAGCGACGTGTTTCTGCTTTGCGTTTTATTGTGAAATGTGTGCCTCAAAGTGTAAGCATCAAAGCATTGAAGTTATGGATCAACATGAATGGTGCAAGAATTTGAAAGTGTTCTCTGAAGGAGTATTCTTGGTATAGATTCGCCGCTGTGAAATGAATTAGAATCAGAAAATTCCGGCTTCAGTAGAGTTTGTCTCTCGTTTCAAGTGATTCGTTTTGAGTGTACGATCGGTAAATGTTCTAGGGAGGATAAAATATGATGGTACCAATTTTGAGAATATAAGGAAAATAGTACAGTTGGTATCGCGCGTATGATGATGTCATCAAGATCATCAAATCGGAAAGCTTCGATGATTATGAGCGCGCTGATCATCACGAATGGAACCTCGAGGTATTCTGGCTATCGAAAATTCCAGATTACAAACGACTCGAATCAAGTGGAAAACTAGTAGGAGTCATTCCGTTTCAGATTTGAATGATAAATGTTCTAGGAGTCAAATATGGCGGCTACTCAACACCTTGAGGAATATACAGTGGATAAAAGGAAGTATACCAGCGCATGGATGACAGTCATCAGCATTTATCATTATGTCAACCTTTGAGACGTGAAAAGGCTTTATTCCGGCCAGAAAGTAGCTGCGCAGTCCAATAATGAAATCGTCCTCGCTACTCGAAAGCAATGATGATGCCCGAATCATGAAGTCACCGTATGAATGCATCATGATCGAAGTGATGCCTCCAGATGCATGAATCTACGGTTTTGATGGCGCAGTCCAATTCCTCCATCGAAAGTCGTTCCATTACGGAGCATTCGAAGGAGATACGATTCTAACATTCTTTGAGCCATTATTCCAACGTATTTAAGGCCATCATTCCATTCCTCATGAAGCTCGTAGTATTCCAGTTCTCAAATTACTGGCCGTTCCTCGCATCACACCATTGATTTTAGTGCTTCAGGAAGTCGCCATGAGTGGCTTAAGCATCTTGTTCTGGACCAATGTAGTTTTGGTGATCGCCCAAACGTCAATGGACATGCCACGCTACCACCCTCCATTCCATCTCAAATTCCAATTCGATGGTGATCATTCGTCAAATGCTCCATGGATTCCAGTCAGCATTCCATCAATCATTCTCAGCACTCGATTCGAAAGGAATCCAAGTTCGATTACCTCGTAATCGATCCGTATTTTGATCGGGGAGATCTCTAACGAGTCCTGATTCCAAATGATTCCTATTCCATCATCACATCGATAATGGAATGTCAGTCCATCGATTCGAAGGATCAAAATCATCATATGGAATGAATTCGATTCATCAATTCCAATGGATGCTAGGTTCCATCATCGTAAGAACCAATGAAATGGCGGAAAGCCATCAGAATGGTGGAGCCAAATCGTTCCCTGAATGCGACAAAAAACAAAGTAGGAGGGAGCTGGGAAGATTTTGGGGAGGAGGGCTTAGAGTATTCTACTTTCATGAACATCATGTTTCTCTTGTGGAGGACGCTGGTGATATCAAATTTCTTGAAACACCGCAAGAGGAATCTCTACCTGGTTCCTCAACAGTCATGGCCAAGAAAGGAAGTTCTTGCTGAGGAGTGACTTCACTCATCCTCCTATGATTCTTGAGGGAATATTGAGTTATCCTGAAAGAGCTTATCACTGCTCGGCCTGGGGACTCAGAACGCTTTTAATTTAAAGCTCCCTGCAGAGAGTAGTGGAGATGTGAAGCTGAGAAGGATCATTTGGCCCTTCTCCATCAGTATTTTTGGCAAATCATAGCACCCCAGTGGACACCTGCCATTCTCTACATAACCAATTCTCCTGCCATTCTATGAGGATTTGTTGCTCGGCTCATTGCCTGGGACCGGAAGCCTCAAGCTACTAGATATTCTCACAATATGATTGTTCATTGCCATACATATACGTCCATACCTTAATCTGTCTCATAATAAATGTTACCAATAATCACATGTATGGGAACATTCATATACAGTGTTATATCAAGTACTTAGAACTGTCATCTCTTTCCACTACTGTGTACTGGTCATGCACCGTCCTTTCTGTGTCTCATTGTCCTGTTCATTGTTAGTAATACATAGTACGTGATGCCCATACTTTTTGCATCACGTTTGCCGTGCACTTTGTACTATGGGATGTTGGTTTAGTCTCGTGTAGTCTCATGTGGTTCTGGGTTTGTCCTATGTTGTTTTATATAGCACCATGGTCCTGGAGGAACGTTGTCTCATTTTGCTGTGTACTGTACTAACTGTATAAGGTTTAAACGACAATAAAAACCACTTGACTTGACTTGAGCTCTTTCTTGTCTCTCTTGGCAGACTGAATCTGCTCTCATATTACTGACGCATGCTCCACACATCCAGGAAAACCTGGTACGCCTGCCTTCTGGCAGCTTGTGTCTATGAATCCATTCTTCAGGAAGTAATCAGACATCCTCTTTCTACCACCGAAAAGAAAATATTTTCCTCCACATTCAGTAGAGCAATACTCTTAAACTGACTTAAGTTGGTTGGCTCCTGTTCTTTGGGTATAAAGATGGCTACTGCCCTTCCCCATTCCAGGGGTTTGCACTGCTTCTTCCAGGCAACTCTCATTAGTCTCCATAACAGTTTAAGGACTGTTGGAGACTGCTTATACAGCCTATACTGGGATCCCATTTGGGCCCGGGCTGAAGATGCCCTGGAATTTTCTACCACTAGCCTGATCTCAGTCAAATTGGCTGGAGCTACATCAAATCCCACTCCTGGCTCCGCTGGCTGAGGTACATATCCAGGTGAACCAAGTGGGCTATCTTTATGGGGAGCCCCTAGTTGTTATTTCATGTGATCTTCTAGATCTTGCTTCGGCATTACCAGCTTTCCACTCCTCTTTGAGCAGATTTCTGGCAAATTTAAAAGCATCCTTGATGAAATTCATCCTCTCATGCTCATTCCTTCTTCTCCACTTGTTCTTTCATGTGATCTTCTAGATCTTGCTTTGGCATTACCAGTTTTCCACTCCTCTTTGGGCAGATATCTGGCAAATTTAAAAGGATCCTTGATGAAATCCATCCTCTCATGCTCATTCCTTCTTCTCCACTGTTGAATTCTCTCTACCCTCCTCAAAACAACAACCTAGCCCTTATGCAATCCCACAATACCTTCAAGTCCTCCTTCTCCTGCTTATCTGCACTTCTCCATGACTTACTGAACCTCTGCTTTTTCACCAGCTGAAGTATTTATTTTCCTCTCCTACACATCACCCTGGGACCACGCTTCTTTACTGATGTTTCCCCAAATCTACCTACACATTCTTCATAAACAAGCTCACTAAACATATTAAGCTTGGCCTCAACCCTTCTGCTGAGTGTATTCTCCAAGGTGGAGCACAGGTCTTGGTCTAGTCTGTTCCAGGCCTCATTATCATTAGATCTATGTCTTGCCGTTGCTCTCTTGTCTGTGGGTTAACAGTTGTATCCTTCTGCTGCTCACATTGTGGGCATGACTTGTCCTGCTGGTGATACTGGTCTTCACAATAGTGGATGGACTCTGTATCTTTCTTGTCTGGCCTGCTGCTGCAGTGCAAGGTTGTGTCTGGCTGTTCCTAACAAATGTAATCCTTCCTTGATGAATGCGCAGCCCCTTGTAAGTCATTACCCTCGTTCACCTGTAGCTTCATTTCCAAAGGATCCTTTTCTCATTATTCATGGCTAATCCAGTCATGTCCGTAGAGTCCAACCTAATTGGTCCATATTCCATCCCACCTCTAAAAGGACCACTAGGCACTTTTTCTTGTATAGTGTTTATAGTAGGTTAGGGTGTCCCATGTATGAGGTCCTGTGGGTAAGGTAACTAGCCTGCCCACCCCTGTGCAGACTTTCCTGCAGTCAGTCAGTCTATCCTGACAGTCTTCCAGTCTTCCCTGAACTCCAGCTGGCCTATTCACAGTAGTCACTGGTCTCCTGAATATTACTCAGATGCACAAGTAAATGTCTAAACCTGCCTTACTTGAGCATTACTGCCTGCCGCACCTCCACCGGTGCCTTCAGTTGTCCAGGTATGGGGTCATCAGCTGGGAGCCACCTATCACGGATGTTTCACCCCAGAACATCTCCCTGCCACCCCCAGCAGCTGGACACCAGATTCTCCTTGTTGCCTCTCAATCTTGCTCTCCCTCCAAGACATACCATTCAACCAGGGTTCAATACACCCCCCCACACCCCAATGAGCTATCAAATTAGAAAAAACACAATCTATCAAACTCAGCCTACCACCTATCCAGTGCTTGTCCTTAAACCAATCCTCCAACAGATTATGTAGCTCCTCCAAAGCCTAGCTTGGCCTGGTTTTGGACCCCCACTAATACCTCTCCAGAAACCCATGGAAAAAGGACTGAGTGGGTCAGCGGAAATAGTTCCTCCCCACCCTTTTCCACTTCTACTTGTTATCTCACCACATATAGCAATTGTTCCCTGTTCCTACCTTCTCATTCAGCACACCCCAATTTTCATCCTTCCTTCTTAACCATTGCCAGAAGCTCCCTTTTTCTGCTTCCTCTGCCATTTCCTTCAGAGTATGTTGACCAACTTCACTTGCAACAAAGACCACAAACCTTAAAGTTTTATCAGAGACTGGTGTTGGTTATGGTCAGGCTACAGTGGCTGGTTGGCACAGAGTTGATTTCTTGTCATTTTGTTATTCATTTCATAAAAGTGGAACATCTAAATGTTCACCTTCTTGCCAGATTCTGATTAATACTCTCAGGGCATTTTAATGGTTAAATCTGTTAAAGTGAAGAAAACTTTTCCGCTTATTTATTCAACCCAAAAATTCAACCCCAGCAATAAACATTTTTAGAATACATACATTTTGAGTTAATAATGTGAGTCTGCTGGCATAATTACTGAACGCATTTGTGCTAAAATTGATTAATCAAAGATTGATAAGCTTAATCATTCAAATTAGTTGGTTGACATCATTTAAAAAAAGAGTGTGAGTGGGGTTGGTTGGGCACACAAGATAAAAAAATAAGAAGATAACAATGCGTAACCTTTAAACATACGATTTTTCAAAATGTATAGCTCTACTATGCCACATCTAGTCTACTCACATTAATGCAGCTGGGGAAGTGTTCAGTGCTAGAGAAAAATATTCAAGGATATAACATTGAAAGATCAGCACTCTCTACAACCCCAAACACTTCTGGTGTACATGGTTCAATTTGACCGGAGTTCGTTTGAACAGAGGCATAAAATTCTTGCAATGTCTCATTTCAGATGACAGCAGTGTAGGCGCATTAATATAGAACAGTGATTAGAACTGACTGGAACTACCTGTGCATTAAACTGTTTTAATGCATGCATTCCAGCCAGTCAGAATTGAGTATTCAAACAGACCATGGGATAATGTAACTTTAATCATTAATTAACAAAAGTCAATAAATATTTGATCAGTTTGAGTGAGAAACATACCAAAATTTAAGCTTGACGCATGTGTCAAGCACGTGGAAGTGAGTTAAAAAGCTTCTCTCATAATCTACTAAAAGTAGATTGCTGATATCAAGATTTATAGTGAATTAGAACCTACATTTGACTACGTTTCTCTCTCAAACTTATCGGATCTCTTCAGAATACATGGATTAAACTATTGGAGTTGTATGGATTATCTTTATGATGGCTTCATGTGCTTGTTGGACCCAATTGACTTTAGATTGTAAGGACATAAACACCTTATATCTCTGTCAAAACATCTTTGATGAGAGAATGATCATTTAAGGGTGAACTATCCCTCTAACATAATAATAATATGGCGCTTACTTACAAATATGTATCATATAATGATTTGAGCATTTTAAAATGAAAATGGCCAATACAAAGACTATGTCAGAGTTTAATGCTATTAAGTGAGAACTTCCTGGAGATTCCGGCCCTTCCCTGTGCTGAACTACTAGGAACCTTAAGTACGGTACTGAAGGGACCCGCTCTGAGCTGGTGGAAGGCAGAGAAGGTCAAGGTAACGGATTGGAGGTCCTTCAAAAAGGCATTCATGGCTGCTTTTCTCCCAGACGATTACCTCTCAGAAGTGGAGGAAAAACTGAGGACGATGGTACAGCAGCCACGGCAACGCCTGAGGGACTTTGCATATGACTACCGGGCCTTATGTCTGAAATGGAAGCCAGAGATCTCTGAAGAGGAGCTAGTAAATCGTATACTGAACAACATCAACCCCAGAGTCGCCGGGTGTATGAGGGGAACAGTTAACTCTGTTGAACACCTGGTGAAAATCGGATCCATGGTGGAAAAGGACTATATGGGAGCTAAAGACTACTGGCAGAAAGTGGGAACTCAGAGCAGCAAAGAAAAGACCAACAAGAAATCTGCTGAACGTACCTTCAATAAAAACCTGGCCGGAGTAACACTAGCTCAACCCCATCCAGTGTCATCTCTCCTTGTGGTGCCTGTAAAGGTAAATGGCAAAGAAGTGAAGGCAGTGTTAGACACAGGTAGCACTTACACTTTAATGCAAGAAAACCTGTGGAAACAGTTGAGAGGTGAGATTCCATCAGTTGTTACCTTCAGCCCACAGAGGTTCATTATGGCAGACGGAACAATTCACCAGTCCAGAGACCTGCAAAGGATTAGGTTTCAATGGCATGACCACGAATGCAGTATGGATACTTATATCCTAAAAGACACTCACCTCGCCTTTCCTCTTATTGCTGGTCTGGATTTCCTGAGGGCCACGGGAGCAGTCCTGGAAGTGGGACGTGGCTGATATGGGTTAAGATCTGACAAAGGATACACCTATTACCCTTTCTTGCTGTCACAGATTCCAACAGGTCCAGCCAACCCGTCTGGTCCAGTTCTTTCTCATATGGCTGCAAAGCTGAATTTATACTATGCCTTACCCTCAACTGGTAGACTTCCCGAACTCATGTCTGTTTCCACCGAGATCACTGAGTGGGACTCTGACAATCAGGAGGAGTTAATGAAGTTGATCTCTGTCTGGCCACGCACCACTTCAAACACCCTGGGTAAGACCTCAATAGTACAACACAAAATCACATTATCGGATGACATACCTCTCAAATCTCGAGCATACAGAGTTTCTCCTCTTAAGAAGCAGATCATTGAGGAGCAAATAGATCAGATGCTGCGAGATGATATCATTGAACCATCCTTCTCGCCTTGGTCTTCACCTGTAGTCCTGGTCCCCAAACCTGATGGCTCTTACAGGTTCTGCGTGGATTACAGGAAGCTGAACAGCAAGACAGTACCAGACGCTTACCCAATGCCGTTGATTCACGACATCCTTGAATCCCTGGAAGGAGCTTCCTGGTTTAGTTCCTTGGATCTGCAGTCTGGGTACTGGCAAGTGGAGATGGATGACCAGAGTAAGGAGAAAACTGCTTTTATCTCAACCAAGGGGCTATTTCAATTCAAATCGATGCCGTATGGGCTCAGAAATGCCGCTGCTACCTTCCAACGGTTGATGGAGAGAGTACTGTCTGATTTGAGGGGACAATTTGTTTTGTGTATATTGACGACATAATAATCTATTCAAAGTCAATAGAACAACACATTGAACATTTCAACATGGTTCTACATAGACTTACCCAAGCCAACCTGACGCTGAACATGAAGAAATGCCACTTCTTCAAGCGACAGCTCAAATTCCTCGGCCATATAGTCTCTGAGAGGGGAGTGGAGATTGACCGAGAGAAGACCAGAGCCGTTGCAGAGTTCCCCCCACCTCAAGATCTGAAAGCCTTGCAACGATTTCTGGGACTGGCAGGGTGGTACCATAAGTTTATTTCCCACTTTGCTGACATTACTGCTCCATTGAACCTCCTAAAAAAGAAAGGAGTTAAGTGGGAATGGACCCCAGAGTGTCAAGTCTAGCATGGATGCACTTATACAAGCTTTACAAAACTCACCAGTGTCTGATACAACCTGACATTAACCAACCCTTCCAGGTTCATACCGACGCTAAGTGAGGTAGGAATGGGTGCCATCCTCACTCAGCATTCAGAGGAGGGAGAAAAGGTGGTAGCATATGCATCAAGGACCTTAACTGGAGCAGAGAAGAATTACAGCACTTCTGAAAAGGAATGTCTAGCAGTGGTTTGGGCGGTTGAAAAGTGGAGACATTACCTGGAGGGAAGACCCTTCGACGTCTTCACGGACCATGCGGCTCTCGCCTGGGCGTTCAACTGCCCTAAGACATCCTCACGCCTTACCCGCTGGACACTCCGCCTGCAACAGTTCAGTTTTCAAGTTCATCACAGGAAAGGTTGTCTCAATCAGGGACCTGACGCATTGTCCCGGTCCTGGAGGAACCTGTTGCTGATGATGCTCCTTGCCTGATCTCGTCTTCACACAATGCATCTCCATTACCTCACTCTCTGGAAGAAATAATCAAAGGCTCAAAGTTTGGATGATACCATCTCTCACCTGCAGTCTAACCTGAACCCTCGAACAGTCAAAGACCAACCCATCAGCTTTGAAGACCTCCAAGGGGTGTGGTACCACAGAGTTCCTATGAAAAATCAAGGAGTGAAATATCAGCTGGTAGTACCACAATCCTTAACATCTGATTTCATGCATTACTATCATGATAATCCACTTGGAGGTCATCTTGGACAGTTGAAAACTCTGCTGAAGATCCTAGATGTGGCATGGTGGCCGTCTGTCCGGAAGGACGTCTGCCAATACATTAAAACCTGTGAGATATGCCAGAAATATAAGCCCAGCAATACCAAACCATCGGGATTGATGCAGAGCACATTGATCACAGAACCTGGACACACGTTAGGGGTGGACCTAATGGGACCCTTCCCCATCAGTAAAAAGCAGAATACTTGTCTCCTAGTCATTGTGGATTATTTCACAAAGTGGGTAGAAATGTTCCCACTCAGAGACAGTAAGACCCAGAAAATAGTGAAGATTCTGCGGGAGGAGATATTCACTGTTGGGGGTACCCAAATACCTGGTGTCCGATAGGGGTCCCCAATTCACTTCCAGCCTCCTGGGTGATCTGTGCAAAACATGGGGATGTGTTCAGAAACTCACCACGAGTTATCATCCACAGGCAAACCTAACAGAAAGGATCAACCGAACCGTGAAAACCATGATTGCTGCCTATGTGGGACAACAACATCAGTCCTGGGACCAGTGGCTACCTGAATTCCGCTATGCCATTAACACCGCCCAGCAAGAAACCACAGGAAAGTCTCCTACAGAGCTCATGCTGGGTAGGCAAATTCTAGGACCACTGGAACGTCTTATCCACCAACCACCTTCACCAGATCAAGCTGCTTATTCCCTGGTAGAACGACAAAACATCATGATGGAGGAAGTGAGGAACAGAATGAGGATGTGCCAAGCCAAACAAGCTAGGTATTATAATAACCGTAGGAAAAATGCGCAGTTTCAAACGGGTGACCTAGTTTGGATTAAAACTCATCCTCTCTCTAGTTCCTCAAACAAATTCTCTGCCAAGCTAGCTCCAAGTGGGAGGGTCCAGCTGAAATAAAAAGTAAAACAGGGCCAATAAATTACACTGTGTGCTGGGGCAACCCACAAAGAACAGATATATTAAATGTGGTAAACCTGAAGCGCTATTATGGACGCTCTCCTCCGATGCCGCTGGCTGGGGGGGGATTATGTAGCGCAGCCACATAAGGGATGAATATTTATATCGCTGTTAATTACCCTAATTATGCTTGTAAGACAGCTGTTATGTTCTAACTATTCTTCCTGTGTTTATTGCCAAGATAAGTGTTTGAGATCCCGTTTTACTCACGCGAGAGTTCTGTCACGAAGCTCCAGGGAATTCCCATTGACGTCACTCCAAATCAGCTGGATGACTTTTTTCTTCCGTTTAAATGGAGCCGGGAAACCAGCGTTCAGGGACGACACGTTGATGCTCAAGCGATCGATCGCGCGAAAAACCTCCACCAAGGCTGTTACAGACTGTGCACAGAAAGACACTGTGGGATTATCTTTTTTGTTGATTTTTCACCTTTGGATTTCGTCACAGAACAGCGCTGCTTCACATCGAGTTCACGGACTTAACACAACCTCCGGTGAGGCCGATTCAACGCACACACACACACACAAATAAACAGGACATTGTACGGGACTCATAGTCATTTCATCTACTTTTCATTTATTATTTATTTTTTGCTTTCTTGTTTGTCTTTTGTACATTTATATATATATATGTCTTGATTCACTTTGATGTTTTTTTTTATTGTAAATACACCTTGGGTTTAAATTGAATTGTTGTCTTCCTAGCCTTCTTTTTTTTATATAAACTTCATCACCTTACAAACTTAGGGTCAAGACCGTATTATTTTTGTGTATCATCTCCTATAAATCTAGGCTGAGCGTTACAGACTAACAAATCACATATCTCTGCATCACAAAAACGTAGAGATCTCCGGGTTGACTTATTTCAATCAGGATGGCAAAGACACTTCATTAGTATCACTATGGTAACTGCCTAGCAACCAGATGGGGTTCCCCTAGCAACCGAGTAACAATTCACATATCTCTGCATCAGAAAAACGTAGAGACTTCCGGGTTGACTTATTTCAATCAGGATGGCAAGGAGACTTCATTAGTATCACTATGGTAACTGCCTAGCAACCAGATGGGGTTACCCTAGCAACTGAGTTACAAATCACATATCTCTGCATCACAAAAACGTAGAGACTTCCGGGTTGACTTATTTCAATCAGGATGGCAAGGAGACTTCATTAGTATCACTATGGTAACTGCCTAGCAACCAGATGGGCTTACCCTAGCAACCGAGTAACAAATCACATATCTCTGCACCAGAAAACACTACAGACTTCCGGGTTGACTTATTTCACTCAGGATGGAAAGGAGCCATGTATTGTATTACCTTGGTAACTGCATAGCAACCACATGGGCTTACCCTAGCAACCGAGTAACAAATCACATATTTCTGCACCAGAAAATCGTACAGACTTCTGGGTTGATTTATTTATGACCATAATTTTTGTTCTTTTCAAGTTATAACATGCTGTTTGACGAGTTTTGCCACGGCAAGCACCACTCACATTTTCTTCAGGAAATGTACCTATCTAGTTATTATTATTAGTGGTGCTTGCAAAGCATCACTATTGTAATCTCACATACTTATTTTTCTTCTTATTATTATATCTCCGTACAAAACTTCGCACCTAACTCGTCCCGCACCGTTTGGCGTAGACCCACGAATGAGGTGTCAAATCGAACGGCCTATTGAGGACACGTGTGCTATGACTTTTATAAGCGATCGGGGTACGGTGTTTGCCCCAGGGGCAAAAAAAAAAAACCGAAAAATCCCATAGACTTAACATTGCGACAAACTTTGACGCGTCACAGCTCCGAGCGAGGATTTCGCAGAAACGTGTGATTTGCCACATTTGAAGAGGCTGGCAGGCTCTGTAAGAGCATACCTCAATATGTGGTAAAAGCTGCACCCCTGGGGGGCAAGAGCTGCCCAAAATTGCCCCCATTGACTTACAATGGTGTAGGACGGCCCATGAAATGAAATTGCATAGGGATTTTGGATTGAACATAGCTCTGGATCACAGTGTCATAGAGACAAGGGGGCGGGCTCATTTTACTCAGATGACCAATCAGTCTCTCGGGATCATTGTGAAGCTATCAAGCCACGCCCTAGCAACAATTTAAAGCACCTTAGCAACAAGTCCCATAGACTTCTAATGAAAGACATCAAAGGGATATCTCCGGATAGAAGTGTCATAGAAACACAAGGGTGGTCTCGTTTGACTCGGAGCAGCAAACAGCCAATCATGAATCACCTCAACACTTCCTAGCCCCTCCCTAGCAACCATTGTCGAGCACCTTAGAAACCAAAATCCATAGAGGGATATCTTCCATTCTGAATGTCACAGAGGCATGGGAGTTGGTTTATGTCATTCATACTGACAAGCAGCCTTTGGAGATTCATGATTGGCAGCTGCCAAGCCACTCCCTAGCAACTAAACAGAGTACCTTAGCAACCGAGTAACAAATCACATATTTCTGCACCAGAAAATCGTACAGACTACTGGGTTGATTTATTTCAACCAGGATGGCAAGGAGACTTCATTAGTATCACTATGGTAACTGCCTAGCAACCAGATGGGGTTACCCTAGCAACCGAGCAACAAATCACATATCTCTGCACCAGAACACACTGACAGACTTCCGGGTTGACTTATTTCACTCAGGATGGAAAGAAGCCATGTATTGTATTACCTTGGTAACTGCATAGCAACCGCATGGGCTTACCCTAGCAACCTAGTAACAAATCACATATTTCTGCACCAGAAAATCGTACAGACTTCTGGGTTGATTTATTTATGACCATAATTTTTGTTCTTTTAAAGTTACAACATGCTGTTTGATCGAGTTTTGCCACGGCAAGCACCACTCACATTTTCTTCAGGAAATGTACCTATCTAGTTTTTATTTTTTATATCTCTTAACAAAACTTCGGCACCTAACTCGTCCCGCACCGTTTGGCGTAGACCCACAAATGAGGTGTCAAATCGAACGGCCTATTGAGGACACGTGTGCTATGACTTTTATAAGCGATCGGGGGTACGGTATTTGCCCCAGGGGCAAAAAAGCGGCCAAAAAATCCCATAGACTTAACATTGAGACAAAATTTGACGCGTCACATCTCCGAGCGAGGATTTCACAGAAACGTGTGATTTGCCACATTTGAAGAGGCTGGCAGGCTCTGTAAGAGCATACCTCAATATGGGGTAAAAGTTGCACCCCTGGGGGGCAGGAGCTGCCCAAATTTGCCCCCATTGACTTACAATGGTGTACGACGGCCCATGAAATAGGGATTTTTTATTAAACATAGCTCTGGATCACAGTGTCATAGAGACAAGGGGCCTGCTTCTTTTTACTCAGACGACCAATCAGTCTCTCAGGATCATTGCAAAGCTATCAAGCCACGCCCTTGCAACCATTTAGAGCACCTTAGCAACAAGTCCCATAGACTTCTAATGAAAGAGATCAAAGGGATATCTCCGGATAGAAGTGTCATACAAACACAAGGGTGGTCTCGTTTGACTCGGAGCAGCAAACAGCCAATCATGAATCACCTCAACACTTCCTAGCCCCTCCCTAGCAACCATTGTCGAGCACCTTAGCAACCAATATCCATAAAGGGATATCTTCCATTCTGAATGTCACAGAGGCATGGGAGTTGGTTTATATCATTCATACTGACAAGCAGCCTTTGGAATTTCATGATTGGCAGCTGCCAAGCCACTCCCTAGCAACTACACATAGTACCCTAGCAACCGAGTAACAAATCACATATTTCTGCACCAGAAAATCGTACAGACTTCTGGGTTGATTTATTTCAACCAGGATGGCAAGGAGACTTCATTAGTATCACTATGGAAACTTCCTAGCAACCAGATGGGGTTACCCTAGCAACCCAGTAACAAATCACATATCTCTGCACCAGAAAACAGTACAGACTTCCGGGTTGACTTATTTCACTCAGGATGGAAAGGAGCCATGTATTGTATTACCTTGCTAACTGCATAGCAACCACATGGGCTTACCCTAGCAACCTAGTAACAAATCACATATTTCTGCACCAGAAAATCGTACAGACTTCTGGGTTGATTTATTTATGACCATAATTTTTGTTCTTTTCAAGAATGCTATTTGACGAGTTTTGCCACGGCAAGCACCACTCACATTTTCTTCAGGAAATGTACCTATCTAGTTTCTTTATGTTATATATCTGTTACAATAACACTGTATGTTTGAATATCTTCAACTTAAATTAACCATAGTGTCATTTAGCAATGGTGCTGATTAATAACAGCTCCATGAAATCATTATCGCGTCGCAGGTGACTGAGTCACAAGTGTCCCAATGTTCAGTGGATGAACACCCTTTAAAGAGCCTGAATTCTTGTTCACGACATACTGATTCATGACATAGGGAGCCAGGGAGTTGATTGAGACACACAAATATGGAGCCAAATCAATCTCATTAATAATTCACGCACAAAAAATGATTCACACATGACAATTTCACATGCATGAAACCTAATTCATGTACACACAAAATAAAATCACGTGCGTGAAAAAAATATATATTCACAAAAAGCTATTTACATGCGCAAAATAAAAGTATGCATACGTAAAATACATTTTACAAACGCAAAACATACTTCATAGATATACAACTAGTTGCACAAAGTTTCGAATGTTTAAAATGTACGAGTGTATCCATGAATCTGAATGTGCAAATCGTCATTCACGTGTGAATCCCCTTGGATTTGTGTGTGTGTGTTTTTGAGACTTTCCTGGCAGAGCTCTCTTCCCACGTGGGTCTGTCGTACTCTTTAGCCAATCAGATGCGAGCTTAACCAATCATATCATAAGCCACTGGGAGTGCATTCAAGGAGCACGATTCTGCGCACCTTTTGCGCAATATGGATTAATTAGAACGGAAATGAAGCCTTTACATCAGTAATCCAGCATGGCGAACGAAGAACGGGTAAGAGTTTAGTTTATTTCATAAAAGTCGGAGTTTACACGTTTTATCGTTTACACATTCAATCAAGACAGTTTTTCTAGTTAGAAAACTATACAGTTGTAACAGGATAGTTACAGTAATTATAAACTAGAATGTACATTTCCTGAAGAAAATGTGAGTGGTGCTTGCCGTGGCAAAACTCGTCAAACAGCATGTTGTAACTGGAAAAGAAAAAAAATTATGGTCATAAATAAATCAGGCCAGAAGTCTGTACGATTTTCTGGTGCAGAAATATGTGATTTTTTACTCGGTTGCTAGGGTAAGCCCATGTGGTTGCTATGCAGTTACCAAGGTAATACAATACATGGCTCCTTTCCATCCTGAGTGAAATAAGTCAACCCGGAAGTCTGTAGTGTTTTCTGGTGCAGAGATATGTGATTTGTTACTCGGTTGCTAGGGTAACCCCATCTGGTTGCTAGGCAGTTACCATAGTGATACTAATCAAGTCTCCCTGCCATCCTGATTGAAATAAATCAACCCAGAAGTCTCTCTGATTTTGTGGTGCAGAGATATAGTTACTGCTAAACGGTTGCTAGGGTACTCTGTTTAGTTGCTAGGGAGTGGCTTGGCAGCTGGCAATCATGAATCTCCAAAGGCTGCTTGTCAGTATGAATGATATAAACCAACTCCCATGCCTCTGTGACATTCAGAATGGAAGATATCCCTCTATGGATTTTGGTTGTTAAGGTGCTCGACAATGGTTGCTAGGGAGGGGCTAGGAAGTGTTGATTTGATGCATGATTGGCTGTTTGCTGTCCCGAGTCAAACGAGACCACCCTTGTGTTTCTATGACACTTCTATCCGGAGATATCCCTTTGATCTGTTTCAATAGAAGTCTATGGGACTTGTTGCTAAGGTGCTCTTAATGGTTGCTAGGGCGTGGCTTGATAGCTTCACAATGATTCTGAGAGACTGATTGGTCGTCTGAGTAAAATGAGCCCACCCCTGGTCTCTATGACACTGTGATCCAGAGCTATGTTCAATACAAATCCCTATGCCTTTTCATTTCATGGGCCGCCCTACACCATTATAAGTCAATTGGGGCATTTTTGGGCAGCTCCTGCCCCCAGGGGTGCAACTTTTACCCCATATTGAGGTATGCTCTTACAGAGCCTGCCAGCCTCTTCAAATGTGGCAAATCACACGTTTCTGTGAAATCCTCGCTCGGAGCTGTGACGCCTCAAAGTTTGTCACAATGTTAAGTCTATGGGATTTTTCGGCCGCTTTTTTGCCCCTGGGGCAAATACCGTACCCCGATCGCTTATAAAAGTCATAGCACACGTGTCCTCAATAGGCCGTTCGATTTGACACCTCATTTGTGGGTCTACGCCAAACGGTGCGGGACGAGTTAGGTGCCGAAGTTTTGTACGGAGATAGAATAATAATAAAAAGAAGAAAAATAAAAATAAAAATAAGTATGTGAGATTACAATAGTGATGCTTTGCAAGCACCACTAATTAAACTGCAATCAGGATAGTAAAAAGAAAGACCTGTACAGACTAAAGTAAAATTTTGAGTGTTGTGAAATTATAATTCTAAATAATCTTGTTTTATAAATTGATGTCTTTTAAAGCGCAAGACAAACACGTCTGCATGCGCGCTGTTTTCTGAGCTGCGCACTCACACAAAGCGCGCAAAGAGCCGCGTCTCATATAGTGCACGGACAAATACACAGAATTATATCTCACAATTATCATTTTAGATCATTTATAGCATCAAATAAACATGAATAAACATCAGAAGAATTATTGTTTCAACAGTGGAAAACTTCAGTAGGTACACACCTCTTTTCAAGTTCAAATATCCTCGTAAACGCAGCCGGTTTTGTTTTAAACGGTTGAGAAAGAAAACCAGTAGGCCTATGTCCATTGAATCAGTCCACTAACAGCCTATACTCGCTGCCACCATTAATGTTTATCAAAGAACAAAAGAAAAAGAAAATCACTCACTGAACTTTTGTAACTTTAATTAGCTTAATATTTTATTTGCCTGTTGTTCGGCGCTGACTGCTCCATGCAACATGAGTCTATATGCGACTTTGAGATGCGTTCCCTGTCAAACATCATTTATCCTTACTTTTTCATTATGTTAAACATTTTTTCTTCATATAATCAAGTAGCCTAGGCCTATTTTATTTTGGTTTGCAGGCTGATAAAAGTTCATCAGAAAAACAAATGGTAGAAGTAGGCTAACGTTACCCGTTTCTGAATATTAATTTAAATGTTGCATATAATAAATAGGTCTAATCAAAAAGCACAAACATGAGCATTGTAATTAAAATTAAAATTAAAATTTCGTTATATTGCAAACGGATGAAGAAATTGCATTGCTTTGAATTGGCTCATGCACGCGTTCGGAGTTTACAGTCTTGGCAGCTCACAGTATAGGCTATATTGGGAGCTATACTTTGCTTTAGATTAAAAAATAATAATAAACAAAACAAACAAAAAAATCCCCAAATATAATTTTTAATGACTTTCTGTCTAAATAAACAAAGCAGTCATTTTTATTTCTTAAACGGCTTAAGGTGACCTTGGAACTCTAAAACCAAAAAGGAGGAGGAAAAAACAAAACGTTTTTGCTCATGCAGAACAAAACAATTCGTTTTTATTTCCTAACTTTAGACAAATAACAAATATATTATAGTTTGAATACAAGTTTAAAAACAGCGCTACACATTATTAGGAAATTAAACGTATAGGCTATCATTAAATCAGGCGATACCGCCAAAAAAAAAAAAAGAGTGGAGAAAATCGGATCTTTTGAAAAACAAATAGGCAAGACACCTTGCTATAACATCAACATGCATTCACCTTTCTTACAATCACCAAATTGTGTTCTGTTCTGTTCAGTTGTATTTAACATTTCTCCTTGCGAAACAAAATTCATTTCAAACACAGATGCAATAAGAACAGTTTTTTATTAGCAACACTAACATAACAAGCAAAGCTAATGTTTTATGCTCGTTTAAGCTCAAACTAACCAAAGTAAAACCTAATGTTTCAATCATTAAATTAAACCAACTAAATCGCAGGCTATCATTAGATAAAGTGCAGCCAAACTCACCATGACTTGTGTTAACGGTGTATGTCGGTAATGTTGTCTCCAGCGGGGCGTGTAGGGGCGGGGCTTGGGTAGACGATATAATCGGATATCGCAATATTTTTTAAGACGATTATCGCTAAAATATTTTTTACATATCGCCCAGCCCTATTGTGCATTCACGTCATTTTATGCAGATATAATTTGTAATATTATGTTTATTTTGTATATATCTGATTAATCTAATATAGGATGCGTTTCTTTGAGTTAAATAACGCGCTAGCATAGTGCTCAACGGTTATTCATTCAGCGCGCGCCGCTCAAGCAGAATGCACGACTAATAATAACGATGATTCATTTGGGACTGTCATATTACATAACATCAGAACACTGTTTTATTAAATCGTTGTGAATTCATCGGGTTTAGTTGCCGGTTTCAGTGCGTTGTTCCAGGAAGAGCGCGTCCACAACTGTCACAAATTCTGACAAGCATCTGAGGCGGCGCTGGTGACATGTTGTATTAGTCGTTATATTTGATTTAGAATATTAAATAATAATATTATAATATTTTGAATATTCGGTGCATCCCTAATCTACTCAGCCAGTTTTGTGCAACATTACACTTAAATTGTTTAAAATTATCCTTAAATTGAGGCTGCTTGGAATGAAGTTATTTAGGGTTGGTTAGTTTGCTAACTGGCAGAATAGCTTTGGATGTTTTTGTCATTGTCGTTATTTCCATATTTCATTCATGGTATTTTGGCACATATTTGTCTGCAAAATTTTGCTGAGCAATAGTAAAAGTGACCACACAATAAGGAGGAAGTTTTGAGTTTTAAAAATGACATTGTTTTCATAGGCAATGACCATTTTGGTGTCAAAAGATCAAGGACCACTTTCATTTGATAAGTTAACATTAAAGAAATAGTTCATTCAAACATGACAATTCTCTCATTTGCACATCCTCATCTGCATCTATTTCATATTTCATTCTGTGGAATAGAAGTGTTTTGGCTTTGGGGTGACGGAGTGATTTATTATTTTTTTTTGCTTTGTTATCATTCATTACATAATTGTGATGAATTTAATCCTTTGTAAGTTATCATTTTGCAGTGTAAGATTACAGTTAACACCTTTAAATATTAAATAAATGTATTCATTTTATTTTATTTATTATATAACCAATATCTAATTTTAACCATTGTGATCTTACCTAAATAAAAGGTTTGTGAATGATAAAATTGTTTTTGTAAACAGGAGCAATCGAACCAGGCTGACATGGACTCAACTGATGAGGGCAGTGTCTTTATTCCTTCAGCGGAGGAGTCTACTGATGAAGACCTGGATTCAGAAGAGTCGAAGATTGAAGAGAAAGTTCAAAAGAATTTTAAAGAGAAAATGTTTCATTCACCGAATGAGATTGAGCATGCAAACCGAAAAATGACAATCAAAACAAGTCAGCACAATTCTAACGGGAAACGTATTTGGAACAAAAAACAGTACTGTGTCTTCTGTGAAAAGCCGCAAGGCAAAATATCTAGACATTTTGAGAGAAGCCATTCAAATGAGTTAGAAGTAGCTAAAGCCTTGAGTTTCCCCAAAGGCTCAAAGAAAAGAAAGGTTCTTCTTGAACAGCTTCGGAACCAGGGGAATTACTATCACAATGTAGGAGTTTTGGAAACGGGACGTGGAGAGATCATTACTTGGAGACAACCGACTGCAGATGCAGTAATTTCTGATTTCCTTCCCTGCCCTGATTGTTTAGCATTTTTTATGAAAAAAGACTTGTGGAAACACACAAAGACATGTAGGGGACAGGGGTATGTGAAGAAGAAAAAAGGCGAGAGCGTGAGATCAGCTGCAGCCTGTCTGATTCCAATGGCAGCAAAGTGCTCTGCAGACATTAGAGCTCTGTTACAAACCATGCGCCAAGATGAAATAACACAAACAATAATGGAGGACAGTTTGATTTGTCTTTATGGTGAATCCCTTTATACAAAGTGTGGCCATGACAAATCACAACATCACTATATAATACAAAAAATGAGGGAGCTGGCCAGGTTTATGATTGAAGTAAAAACAAAATCTAAAAAAGTGAGGAATCTTACAGAGCTCTGTAAGCCAGAGAACTTTCTGTTAGCCGTCACAGCTTGTAAGGAAGTAAGCCAATTTCAACCAGATTTAAATATGTTTAAAACCCTGTCTCTTGCTCTGAAAATTGGATACTCATTGAAGAAAGCCTGCCAGCTCAGTTTAGGACAATGTTTAATGGCTGGGGACAGAGACACTGAAAAAAAGTTGAAAAACTTCATTAAACTAATTGATAGTCACTGGCGTACCAACATTTCGAGTCAGGCCCTCAACACTTTGCAGCAAAGCAAGTGGAACAAGGGGGACACTATTCCCCTTACGGAAGATGCCATGGCTTTACAAAAACACCTCAAACATGCGGAGAAGGTATCAAAACAAAAACTCGGAGAGAATGTCAATGTTGCTGACTGGAAGGTCTTGGCTGAGACTTTGCTCAGTCAAATCATTCTTTTTAATCGGAGACGTGTAGGTGAAGCATCCAAATTGCTCCTTACATCATATGTGAGTCGAAATGTCAAGCCTTCTAACGAAGATGTGGTAAAATCACTGACTAAATTAGAACAATAGTTGTGCAATGAGTTGACTCGATTAGAGATCCGAGGGAAAAAAGGCAAGAAAGTGCCTGTCCTTCTTACAAAGGACATGGTTGAGTCCATGGACATGTTGAATGAAAGCAGGAGCAAAGTGGGCATCGACGAAGACAATCCTTATGTTTTTGCCAGGGTGGGGGCTTTAACGCACATTCGTGGATCAGACTGTTTGAGGAAATTTTCTAAAACTTGTGGTGCAAAAGACCCCAGGAGCCTTACATCGACCAAATTAAGGAAACAAGTAGCAACTCTGAGTCAGATCATGAATTTAAAAAACAATGAACTTGACCAATTGGCCAAATTCCTGGGACATGACATTAGAGTGCACCGCGAGTACTACAGACTGTCTGAAAATACAATTCAACTTGCAAAAGTAAGCAAGTTGCTTTTGTCTTTAGAAAGAGGTGCAGAATGTTATAAAGGAAAATCTTTGGACGAGATTACATTTGGTACTGAGGGTGAGTAAAATGGATTTGGATTGTATTTAATGCATCATATCTGTGGTTTTGTGTTTTGTTTATATGACATTTTTTTAAATTGTTTGCTTTACAGAGACTGAAAATGACACAAGCCCTGCTTCCAGATGCCGGCAAGAGCATGAATGCCAAACCACAGAAATAGGTCAGTACTAAAGAGATCTAGTACTTAGCTTAAAGGTGATAATGGAAAGGTTGCTGATTTAAACCCTGCAAGGAGCAATCCACAACCATAGTGTCTTGGAGTAAAATGTTTTCTATTTTATCATCACTTTAAAGGGATAGTTCACATAAAAATAATAAAATTCTGTCATTATTTACTCACCCTCGAGTTGAATTTCTTTGTTCAGCTGAACACTAAGGAAGATATTTTGAAGAATTTTTGTAACCAAACAGTTTTGGGGCACCATTGACTTCTATAGTAGGAAAATAAATACTATGGAAGCCAGTGGTGAGCCAACACTGTTTGGTTACAAAAATTTGGAGTATCAATATAACTGCCCTTTCTAATGAACACAAGAACGTGCAGTATTATCAGACAACTTTTTCCAGATATTATGATCAATTTAGCAAATGCTTATCAACATGTAGTTTTGACGTGATTTAACTTTACACTGTTGTGATCTCCAGAAGCCTCAGAGAATGAAGATGAACAACCCTCTACCTCAAGAAAGTCTGTCGGTCGCAAACGCAAGCATCACATCTCAGAAACGGGTAAGCAGCCATTAGAGCTGTTATGGATGTTGTGTAGAATCTGTCTCTTGAAAAGATCAACATGTAGTTTTGACGTGATTTAACTTTACACTGTTGTGATCTCCAGAAGCCTCAGAGAATGAAGATGAACAACTCTCTACCTCAAGAAAGTCTGTCGGTCACTCTCCTCCACACAAACAACACATTATAGAAATGTTCTCAGGTAATGAATATGCTGCTCTTCTGCACAACTTATTCAACCTGGTCAGTTCTTAGCTTGACATTTAATCATTTAGCAGACACTTTTATCTCTCAGAGAGTTTCTTTACCGTTTAAAATCACATGAATTTATACATTGGTATGATATATAACAATGTTCGCTAAAGTCTTGTATTGCACTGTGAAGCTCGCTTGCAGGGCAAAATAAATGTAGATACTATGAAGCCATTTGCGCATTGTGAGAAAGACCTTTAAACACTTTATTTTACAACCATATTATATATATATTTTAAAATTAATAATAGTACTTGATAACAATTAATAATAAATGCAACATACAATTTCTAATCAATATTATTCCATCAAAATTTCAACAATACCAATGAAACACTAATTTGTTATCATTAACAGAAATAAATGTTGCATTTATGCACCACTTCCTTTTTAAAATTAACATATCATTATTCATTTTATAAAATGCATACTGCATTTTAACTCTTGATTCCATTAAGCCTTTAAACAATTCTACTATATTAACTCCTCTTTCTTCATTTTCAATTTTATATGCTTTCCAAATAGCTTACTTTGCCTGGCCAATTAGTAATTGGAGAAGGTGCAGCACTCACTTTGAGACTTAAAATATTTAAACTTAAGGCGAGACACTACAGATAAATAGGGTAAAATTATGGAATAGGGTAAACTAGCAGAAATCACCATGAAACTTTTCCCAGTTAATTACCTAAAAGTTTTATAAAATGAATTTTGAATCAAAATGTTTCAAAATAAAAGAAACTTAAGTCAAATTATGTGTAATCAAGAAAAAATATATTAGACAAAAT
The DNA here is from genome assembly GCF_025860055.1 of Xyrauchen texanus. Taxonomy (NCBI): domain Eukaryota; kingdom Metazoa; phylum Chordata; class Actinopteri; order Cypriniformes; family Catostomidae; genus Xyrauchen; species Xyrauchen texanus. The sequence goes on along the minus strand of NC_068279.1, from coordinate 52,536,126 downwards.
TACAAAAATGTGGATTTATATTCTATTTAATAATACTAAAATAATTAACAGAACTTTACAGAGAAACTGCTTTAATGAGAGTGTAAAGGGTTTTACAGTCAAAGACCCAGAACCAGATATTTGAAAGAAGACCCGGAGTCAGAATTATAATAAATTAAAGAAAAGTTTTACTGAAGATAGTTTGCAGTTCCATCATCAGAAGGCGGCCTACGAACTCCTAATGATGAAACTGCAAACTATCTTCAGTAAACCTTTTCTTTAATTTATTATAATTCTTCTTTCAAATATCTGGTTCTGGGTCTTTGACTGTAAAACCCCTTACAAGAGAAACACCATGAACGCTGAAGCTCCACATAGGCTAATTCTGTTGTATGACCACATTTATTTGCGATAGAGCCCTTTGTCTCAACAAGTCTTTCCGAACTGATTTCCGAATGTTTCCTATGTTAGGGAAGATTTTGTGGCGTAAAACCTTTTTTATTTGTTTTTTGCAAAACAATCCTTGGATGGAAACCTGGCTAGTGATGAAACCTGTGATTATAGAGTGAGGTTTGTTTATACATTTAGCTACAGCTTTTTTAACATTTTGCTTATTTTGACATTTGTTTTGTGTTTCAGGAACGAAAGCTCCTAGGAGGCCATGGAGTGGCGAAGAGCAGGGCAAAATTCTTTTCCTTGAGAAAAGTTCCTGGAAAAACAGAGTGTCAGTCATGTCTGGATGCAAATCCAGTCCTTAGGTCAAGATCTTGGGTTGACATTAAAAACTTTGTCCATAACACTATTCAAACCATGAAAAGGAAACTTGCTTCTTAAAGAAACCAAAGAAAGAAAGAAAAAGACAGCATTCCTTCATTTTTTTTTTTTTGTTTATTTTTTTTTGTTAAAAGAATAGAAATATTTTGTTTGTGTAAACTTTATGCACTTTACCTACATTTCCGTTATCAGAGGAAGCAAGTAATCAGTAGAAATCAATATACAGTGCCAGCATAATTATTATGCAAGTTGATATTCTGATCATCTTTTTCCCCAAGCATTTTACAAACCACATTAATCTGCTTGATTGAAAAATCCCTTGATATTTGTACTAAATACTAAAGATTTCTATTTCTCCAATAGTGCATTTCCAGAGTAAGCACTTCTATCTTTCTTTCTTCGGTTGGAAAAATAGAAATCTTTTGTATTTTGTGTAAACTCTATGCACTTTACCTACATTTCCTTTATCTGAGGAAGCAAGTACTTTACATTTCCTTGATATTTGTAATAAATACAAAAGATTTCTATTTCTCCAATAGTGCATTTCCAGAGTTAAGCACTTCTATCTTTCTTTCTTCGGTTGGAAAAATAGAAATCTTTTGTATTTTGTGTAAACTCTATGCACTTTACCTACATTTCTTCAGTGGAAGAAAGCACTTCATAAAGTCTGAATACAGTATGTGCAAAATTATTATTCAAGTTGATATTCTGATCATTGCTTAATTTTTCAATCAAGCAGATTAATGTGGTTTGTAAAATGCTTGGGGAAAAAGATGATCAGAATATCAACTTGCATAATAATTATGCTGGCACTGTATATTGATTTCTACTGATTACAAATTTTTTATGTTTTTTATTGTCTGTTTGAGTTCATGTTAGTTTCTATGGTTATGCATTTGGTATTCCTTCGAGCTGTTCCTGTTCACTTTCCATGTTTGAGAGAAAGGACCACAGGTGCTTAGGAGGCTATAGTGCTCGCCCTGGAGTGAATGCAGGACTATTCCTATTAACCTGCCTTGTCTTCTGCGCACCTTGAGTGTTCTATTAAATACGGTGTTGTTCCCTAGTCTTGGGTCGTGCACCCAGTGTTGTGACTGTGACAAAATAAAGGGCACTTTTCCCATGCAGAATGAAAAGTATTTTTTTTGTTTATTGCCTACACACATTTCTGTCAAAATTCTTGTAGAAATGAACTCTGTCCTATAGGATTTTGGCTTCCGAGTCATTTTATATATAACACACGTTTATTTGTTAAATTAAGACCCAAACTTTCTAATTTTCTCTTCAGAGTCCATAGCAGTTTATGTAATAAGTCTGCCATTCAAAAACATTTAAGATAAATGCCCTTTTTTTTTAACCTTTCTATTCAACAAAAAACTGTTTTCAACACTGATAATAATCATAAATGTTTCTTGAGCATCAAATCATCATATACTGATTTCTGAAGGGTCACGTGACACTGAAGACTGGAGTAATGATGCTGAAAATTCAGCTTTGATCACAGGAATAAATTACACTTTACTGTATATTCACATAGAAAACAGATGATTTACATTCGAATAATAGCTATTTCACTGTTTTTACCTTATTTTTGAACAAATAAAACATCCTTAAAAACAAACAAATATCACTACCTATGTTATATATATATATATAGTATTTTAAGATATATTAGTATTCCATATAAATCACTGAAGACAAATGTATATATTTGGTTGTTATAAATTCATTTCAACATAATATAATAATTAATTATATATGCGATTTTAAAGTTTTGGTTAACATCGAGAGAAACGCATGGCTTGCTACAGTTACTGTATCCATGAAAACGTCAATTCAATTCGTAAAATTTGCGAAGTGTCTAATTCGTACGAATTCATACGATTTTTGTTAAATCGTACATATTTTACGAGTTGCCCAATTCGTATGAATTGGTACGAATAACCTACCTCTAACCCAGCCATGAAAGTGCGTATCTATACCACGAATTTAATTTCTCGTGCCATTTATACGCCAAAAACAGTTTTCGCGTGCATATGATACGCACTTTTTGGCGTGTAATACACACGCACTCCACACCCTAATCATACCCAAGAGATTTACAGTGCGTAGCATATGCACGCAAAAAAACAAAAATTTTTGGCGTATAAATAGCACGAGAAATTAAATTCGTGGTATAGATACGCACTTTCATGAGATCGTGTTGAACTACCCATCACTAGGGTTTAGATAAATCGTACGAATTAAATGACCTTTTACTCACTCGTACGAATTGGTCGTGAGATCAATCGTTATCCTAATTAAAACATTATTTTATTTTTTTAAATTGACAGCATCAAAATCGTATGTTGTTGATTCGAATATCAATATAGAAAAAACTCAGCTACGGTTAGCATTCATATTTGGTTACATTTTTTAATACTAATAAAACCTTTGAACCTTTGAATAATTAATGTTTTGTCTATAGTATGATATACGCATTTAAAATAGGCGATACTATTCACTTAGCAACAGCATGACCTCACAAGTTTGTGTATTTTCTTGTGTGTATTTTCTATTTTACCATTTGCGTGTCTTCTATATTTAAAGTGATTTTCGTGCGTCTGGAGCCACCTAATGGTGATCGATGGCATTCGTTTGTCTCTATGGCCTTTAGAATGCCTGGTCCTCACTAATGCTTAGTTCTGCCAAGGTCCTCACTAATATAGCTAAACCAGTGTGTGTGTGTGTGTGTGTGTGTGTGTGTGTGTGTGTGTGTGTGTGTGTGTGAAGTTGTATTATCTTTATTATGAAGTTTCACTGTTTGTTTCTGATTCATCTAGCTCTATTGGCATGGTATAAAGATTTTTTACATGGAGAAAGCATACAGTATTTACTGTAACTATACGTACAAATGAATATATATATGACTTAGTCACAAGAGTGGGAGATGTTGAGAAACAAATCGATTAAATGGAGTCATTGGAAAGGGAATTATCTGCTAATCTACCCGCAACCAAGAATGTTTTTTTTTTTAAATTAGAAGATTTGGAAAATCGAAGATGAAGGAACAACTTGCGGAATATTGGAATTCCTGAGCATGAAGAAGGCAGAGATATGGTGAAATTTCTGGATGAGCTCATCCCGAGTCTGCTCGACATAACAATCCATAAGAAATCGAACGAGCTCACAGAGTCCCGGCTCGCAGATCAGATGAGGGAGACAGACCACGATCAATCCTGACCAAATTTCTGAGCTCATCCGAAAAAGATGTCATGTTGTGCTGGGAGAGGAGCAAAGGAAAGCTTTCTTGGAAGAATCCTAATAATTTCTTGTACCGGACTTTGCAAACTCGACAAGAGAGAAACGCGATCGGTTCAAGGAATGCGAGAATTGCATCAACGTAAAATCGATTTTGCACTTATGTTTCCGGCCAAACTGAGAATAAACACCAAGGATGGCAGCAAAGTATTTACATGTCCCAATCAGGCAATGTATTTTATAGAAACAATGGGTGAGTAACCATTGGGTGTTTCTCTTGTGAGTGGATCGACTCACTGTACTTACTCTTGCTTTTGGAGGAAGCTGGGAGCCATTTTGGTTTCTTTTTTCATTGGCTCCACCGAGTTGCTGGAGTTTGTTTCGTGGATTAAAACTTTTCCTTAAAGAAACTTTTACATTGACGGAAGATCACTTTTATAATGAAGATCCTGGCCAGATTGAGAATAGAGACTACGGATGACTGCAAAACATCTACATGCCTATACAAAAGATGTCTTTTATAAAGTTGACGGACAGTGTAAGTCATGGTATATACTTTTATGCGGACTCCGAGTGAATTGACTCTGAGGATGCCTCCATCCGAGGAACCAGGATGCCTGTTTTGTTTCTTTTTGTGCTGGTTGTGCCTATCTGCTGGAGCTTGTTTTGTGGAATTACACTGCATTGGGACAGTATGAAGGCTGCATTCAGAGCTGACGTCACTGGACTTCCTGTTGCTGATGGCATGCTGCAGGAGTGTTTGTGTTTGTGTCATTTTACCGCGTTTCAGGTTTTTCCTCTTTTCTACTGTTTCATTTGCGTGTATTTTACTAGTTGCTGTTGAAGGCTAGCTCGAGTCTCTGTTATGAGCCTGCTATTTTTTTTAGCATCGCTTATACATCTGTTTTCAGCCTTTAATCCGTAACATCTGCCATTTTTAAGCGCACATCGGGTTTTTCCTCACATTATTCTCTTATCGTGATTCAACTGCGTGCATATTCCACCTGCATCCGCTTTCTATTTTTATCGCGATTAAACTGCGTGCATTTTTCATCACACTCCTGTTCCTGTTAGAATTTCCAATCGATTCTCCCCATTCAGTGATGCACTCGCTGAGAATCATGTTGAAAGAGAACTTGTTATTGGGGATTCTATTGTAAGGAAGATGTAAATAAAGACTCCAGCCACTATTGTTAATTGCATTTCGGGTGCCAGAGCGTCTGACATCAAATAAAATTTACAAGTGCTGGCTAATGCTAAACGTAGATTTTCTAAAATTGTCATTCATGTCGGCACTAATGATGTCTGGCTACGCCAGTCGGAGATCAATAAAGATAATGTTAAAGAGGTGTGTGAATTTGCAAAAACAATGTCAGACACTATAATATGCCCTGCTCGTAGTGGTGATGAGGTTTATAGTAGATTAGTGTCACTGAATGGCTGGATGTCTGAGTGGTGTCTGAAGAATAAAATAGGATTTATAGACAATTGGAAGAGTTTTGGGGGCAGTCCTGATCTGTTAAAGAGTGATGGACTCCATCCCTCCAGGGAAGGTGCTTCTCTCCTCTCTAGAAATTTGGCTAATAGTCTTAATAATGATAGTATTTAACTAACTGGGGCCCATTAAGACAAACTGGTTAATCCGAACGTCTGTTAGCTGCCTTGAGATGTCACACAGGTCACATAAACTACAACACATAGAGACAGTATCACCTAGATATCTCATAGAGACTGTGTCTGTTCCCCAAACTGCCAACCACAAAACCCTCATAAAATCATTTAGAACAAATTTGATTAAGGTCAAACTTGAACAAAACAAACAAATGAAAGATAAACATCATATAAAACATACAAACATTAGATCTCTTTCTACCAAAGCACTAATTGTTAATGAAATGATTACAGATCATAGATTGGATGAACTCTGTTTGACTGAAACCTGGCTTACATGGATTAATATATTAGTTTAAATGAATCTACTCCCCCAGGTTATTGTTATAAACATGAGCCTCATCTGAAGGGTCGAGGAGGAGGTTTTGCTACAATTTACAGTGAAGTTTCTGGTGTTACTCAGACGGCAGGATATAAATGTAAGTCTTTTGAACTAATAATGCTTAATGTGATACCGTCAGATAAATATAAAAAAACGATGTCGTCTTTTACCCTTGATACAGTGTATAGATCACCCGGGCCGTATTCTGATTTCCTTGGAGAATTTGCAAATGTTTTATCAGATCTTGTAGTTACTGTAGATAGAGCTTTAATTGTTGGTAACTTCAACATTCTCATTGATAATGAAAATGACTCATTGGGATTAGCATTTATCGATATTCTCAACTCTCTTGGAGTCAGACAAAATGTAACAGGACCAACTCATCACCGTAATCATATGCTAGATTTAATTCTGTCATATGGAGTTGATGTTGATAATATGAAATGCAGCGGAGTGATGACATCTCGTCGTCTCTTGTATGCTGCGATCAGCTAATGTTACTCAATCTACACCATGCTATCATTCAGGTAGAACTATTCTTTCGATCACTAAAGATAGCTTCGCTAAAAATCTTCCAGATCTATCTTATACACTCAATAAACCCCAAAGCCCAGAAGAACTTGATGAAATAACAAAAAATATAAATTCACATTCTCTAACACTCTTGATAGTGTCCCACTTCGATTATTAAAGAAATAAGCCCTGCGCCATGGTACAATGATCACACTCAAGAGAGCAGCTCAGAAAATGGAGCGCATGTGGAAGAATACAAAATTAGATGTATTTCGTGGTGCATCGGAGAATAGTGCCTGAAGCTACTGGCTATGCCAAGTCAGCATATTTTAGTAAACTCATAGAAAATAACGACAACAATCCTAGGTGTTTATTCAGTACTGTGGCTAAATTTGTTAAGAATAAATCCTCAACAAAACCAGATATTACGTGGCAGAACAAGAGTAATGACTTGTAATGAATTTATTTACAGATAAAATTTAAATAATCAGAAATAAAATTGGAATTATGCAATCATCTGTCATAGCACATGGCTGTCAAAATCATCGGTTCAGGCAGCAGCTGGTTTCTATCAGAAATAAGCGAAGTCATTATCATATCCATCAAATGCATTCAGATTTAGTCATGGGTCTAGGCCTTCCGTTGCCATGCTGCCTGTTCATTATAAAGTTGTAACACTGTCTGTTCATCATAACGCATCCGCATCAATATTAAAAGCCAGTATTTCATGTCAACAGTGCATTCACTCTCATAGTAATGAGACACAATCGTGCAATCTCATGAGGGCAACTCGGTCAAGGTTCATTCACATGTCATTCACCATGCGCATGCTCGAGCATTACCCAACGGGGAATTAAGATAATTATTCAGGCATATCATCATGTACAGTCAGTGCTTATCGTATGGGCTCCCATTACTCCATTCAGTAAGATATACCCGTCTTGCTGGTCGCCTTCGCCCAAATCACATAATGGGTGCTTTCCAATACAATTTATCATCCCTATGGCCGACTCACTAGGAAAGACCGAGCCCATGATGCGGGCATTCCGAGGGAGCATGGCATCGCAGTTTAACCCGTTGATGTGCGCCCCCCAACCCCCCCACCCCCCCTTTTTGAGCACAAACCATGAAAATAACATCCTGAACTTAAATGGTTGTATTTATGGGATATTTGGAGAATGGATACAGTTGTAGTACCTTTTGAAAGAAGACACATTGGGCTTTACGTCCCAGAATTAACTTTTTCAGAATTAATATTTGTTGTTATTTTTAAAGTTAGAAAACTACACCCTGTTTAAAAAAAAAAATAGACTTAGGAGATGGGCTCGTTTTGTTTATGAGACTCTAATATATACAGTTTTACAACATGAATGCTGCTCAGATTGCATAGTTTGTTGAAGAACGACAACGAAGGGTAATTCTTCCAGCCAAGATCAAATTTTTATGGACAAAAGTGCTACTGGAGCTATAGAATGAACCCTCGTCATGGACATTTGACCCAAGCGTGGCGAACTGGATTCATGTGGCGATCGTGTTTTCATAATAAAGGTATAAAATCCCGTTTTGATCTTGCATGTTTTCATTCGTACTCCTGGCACAAATAAACAAATTGCTGTTTCTGGAGGATTGCTATCATGCAACAGAGATCGGATATCAATGTTGAACCCGTAGACCTTTGAAAAGATGTATAATTTGTTAACAGTAATTACATGTATAGACGGTAAATTATATATTAAATGTAAGCAGACGTCACTCCCGAGTGCGAACAAATGCGTATCAACAGGTTAATATAGCCTTCACCAAGCCTTGTGAAAGGGTCCTCGTTGAAATAAATAACTTATTTCGTTCGGCACAACATTGAGCGATGTTCCCTGAGCGCCTCCAAGGGCGCATTAATGCCGATCCATAAAACGCAGCTTTTTCTTTTCTTACACAATATGTACTTCCACGTTCTCATCGCAAGCACGACTGTTGTGGCACACCTCTGACACCTAGCGGTAGGCTCCGTACCGCATCTCCCTATTCATCAGATAATTTAATTACCAGTGTAAGGCATACCGCATAATGATCAGGTCACCTCTTCTACCTATCAATCGATGATGGCTGCCGCGAATCTCCAGATGACTTTTCCCTGTTCACGGACGTGGCTCCCTCCATAGGATTCAGGGGATATTTTCTAGGATCATGGTTCACAGGGAAATGGCCAGAATTATACTTTTTCAATATAGCTTCCTACGCTCCATCCACTCTCTTCTAAATGAATCCCATTTAATGTATTTAATAAATTTTAATAAATTATCTTGATCTGCAATCCCCACCTCGATGCGACTCAGCTGAGGGAAGAAAGATATGACGCAGAGACCCAAGCTATCATATCCTTCCACGGTTATTCGTACAGCACTTCATTATATGGTCCAGCAAAACAACATCCACTATACCCTCCAATGAAATAGTTCTTTACCCTATATGGGGTAACATATATGTTTGAGTACAGAAATGGGAAATGCATTCCCAGAGCAGCTGCATTTCGTGATGCCACAGCAAGCTACATACAAGAGAAGTTCAAGAGGCCTTTATTATTGGCCAGCGTCATATGGGTTCCCTTCAGACACGCAAACGCATCGTAGTTATGCGGCAATTCCGCAGTCGTCACTATAAATAATAAAGGCTGGTACCCCTCGAACCATGTTCCTTATGAGACGTCTGACATGGCAGAGCATTTCCTGCAACTTCATTATCCCAGCCAGACACATCCCTGGGTTTTCAATGTAATCTCTGTCTCCCTCCCTCGTTTCGCAGGAGTTCCACAGACCAGCTCCCACTGGCACCCTTCGAGGTATACTGGAATCCACAATGAAGATGCTCGTACCCCAATCGTACCCGAAGTGGTCAACCTAACCCAAATCTTCAAACAAGCTCATCTCTCCATCAGCCATAAGTTCTCATGCATATCTGGTGGTGGTCGGTGGCTCTCTCATTCAACTCAAGCACGCCCACTGTTTGCAAGGATAGCGCATAACTATGTCTACCCCCCTTGCCAGGGCTTCCATAATCTCAAGCATAGTTCCTTTGCATGGGTATTGCACAAGCCAGCCGCTGGAAAGCTGGCACCATAATGGGATATCCTTCAACAGGGTATTACGCAACAACTATCGTATGGCTTTACGCACGTTGCCCACCTTTCAGCAAAGATACCCAAACAACTCTTCCCTCGTCGGAGGGTTCTCATATCAAATGTCATCTTTCAACAAAGGGACTGCATGCAACGTCACCATTATCGTATGGCTTTACACATGTTGTACACCTTCGGCAAAGATACCTCAAACAACTCTTCATCGTCGGAGGGTTTTCATAATCAAATGGTGTTTATCTTTCAACAAAGGTACTGCACGCAACTTCGCCATTATCGTATGGCTTACACATGTTGCCCCCCTTCGGCAAAGATACCTCAAACAACTCTTCCCTCGTCGGAGGGTTTTCATATCAAATGTCTTTCAACGAAGGGACTGCACGTAACGTCGCCATTATCGTATGGCTTTACACGTTGTCCACCTTCGGCAAAGATACCTCAAACAACTCTTCCCTCGTCGGAGGGTTTTCTTATCAAATGTCGTCGTTCAACAAAGATACTGCATAGCAACGCCGGCCTAACGTAGGGTGGCATATCACGCTGCTCGCCTTAGGCGGATTCTGCATAACCAGGGGCCTCGGCGGAGAGCCCAAAATCACACCCAAAAAAAAACAAAAAAAGCAAAGGCTTCACACAACCATGCCAGAGATATCACAAATTTCACATCTTTTATTTTTCTCCTTCTCCAGAATGAACGCCTAACACAAGACCTGGTTCGTACCAAACTGGATCATCTCTTTTGGGGGTAGTATACTACTTTCTTTCTCTTTTTGGGGGTAGGCTCCTCGCCCCTGCCTCCTATCTCCGGCAGGATATGACGGTTCCGATTACAACTCCCTCGGACCGCCAGACGGAGCCTACGCCAAAGAGAGACATTACTTTTCTGTTTTACATTCATCAAATAAATGGCATCTTAAACCTCACTCAAGCCTGCATGTGTTCCTGAAATGTCATTAATGCTCAATTTCAGAGATCTTATATCAAGTTGACTAAACAATATTAAACCTGTTATTAAGCCTTATTAGTATTGGCTTTATAAAAGCTGTTAAAACAAGACATTATTAAAGTCTTCAATTAAAGGCAACTTGACCCCCTGTTCTATACTGAAAGCTTAACCTATTTAAGTTATCATTTTGTTTAACACATTTAAATTACAATAAATCAAGCAAAACAAATTTTTTACTGCAAATACTGTAATCACCTTGCCTACTCTTCATTCAGTTACTGTATGTACAGTATATTTATCCTTAACTAGTGCATTATTGTGAACCCTTAAAATAAAGTGTTACCGAGTGTATCAGTGAAATGAAAGTTTGGATGGCCAGAAATTTCCTTCTACTCAATTCTGACAAAACAGAGGTACTAATTATTGGACCAATAAACTCTAAAAAATAAGCTGCTAAAATATAATTTGACTCTCGATGGATGTACTGTTACATCATCTTTAACAGTGAAGAACTTGGTTGTTACATTTGATACCAATCTGTCCTTTGAAAATCAAATAATAAATGTTTGTAGAACAGCATTCATCCACCTAAGAAATATTACTAAATTACGGCACATGTTCTCTGTTGCTGATGCCGAAAAACTAATTAATGCTATTAATTGTTAATAGTCAGGCACGGATTAACGCACGGGCCCACTGGGCACTTGCCCAGGGCACTATGCCAGCAGGGGGCCCTGGCAAATTTACTGTTTGTGTTTTTTTTGTTTGTTTGTTTTTTCATATAATTATTTATTTATGAATTATTATTATTATTTTTTGTAAAATGGTGTTGAATACTGTAGAATAATTTTATTTATTTTTTTGCAGTTGCGAAGTATTAACTGCTAAATAAATAAAATAACTAATTTTAATATATTGCTGCGCTGTTGAGAGGGACATCTAGAGGCCAGTGAAAATCATTGCGAAATATAAGCAGTTACGCATAGAAGACGGTTACTAAAAATAACAAACATGAGTGTAAAACCACAACCAAGTGGATCAATGAAAAGAAAGCTAAAAAAAGACAAAGAAGCAAGAGAAGCTCACTTGCTACAAAAGCTACCAACAATCTCCAGCTTTTTTAAAAATGCAAACACGACTGATGCTAACAACAACGATCCTTCTGCTGCTTCAAGTGAAGATGGCGCTAGCACAAGTAACCGTGATAGCAGTGACCCGGCCTGTGTATACCACAACCCGCCAGCGCCGCCACAAAGTAATCTTACTCAGGACGATCACAGTAAGAGTCAGACAGATGATGACCACATGTTTTGGGAGACAAACTGCGATCCTGCATTGTGGGGAGATATAAAAAATGATTCGGTGAGAAGTATTCTTATTAACAGAGGGGCTGCCGCTTTCCATAACCGAAGTTCAAAATATACTTCTTCCCTAAGGGATAGTGGTCTGGGTGGTAAGACTCGCTCGCTTACCAATGATTTATTACACACTCACTTGCCAAACGGCCAGATTGTTTCACGAGAGTGGCTTTTATACTCCCCATCAATGGGACAGGTGTTCTGTTATTCATGCAAACTTTTCTCGTCCAAAAGACATGCCTTTACAGATGGATTCAGTGACTGGAAGCACCCAGAAAGGATTTCTGAACATGAGAGGAGCCCTGGTCATATGTCTTGTATGTTAGCCTTATTGCATAGATCTAAAAACACCCAGGCGATGGACTCAGCTCTGGTCAAACAAATAGCTGGAGAGAGGGAATACTGGAAAGAGGTACTGAAGCGTGTGGTGGCAGTGATAAAGTTTTTAGCCGAAAGAGGACTGGCGTTCAGGGGGGAGGACGAGCTCTTAGGTTCACCTCACAATGGAAACTATCTAGGAATTTTAGAGCTAATATCTCAATTTGACCCGTTTCTATCGGAGCATATTAAAACACGCGGCCAAAAAGGAAGGGGAAGTGTATCTTATTTGCCATCAAGTATATGTGAGGAGTTTATTGATGTATTGGGAGAAAAAAACTAAACAAGTAATCGCGAATGAATTAAAGGATGCCAAATATTTTTCAGTCATCGTTGATTCAACACCAGATTTGTCCCATACTGACCAATTAACATTCATCTTCAGATTCATCAATGCGAAAGGGAATGTTATAGAACGATTTATAGCTTTCGAGCCCATTTCATGTCACACAGGTGAGAGTTTGTGTGATTACGTCATTAAAATGGTAAACAACATAGGCTTGGACATATTAAACTGTAGAGGCCAATCGTACGATAATGGGAGTAATATGTCGGGCAGATACAATGGACTGCAGGCTCACTTAAAACGGAGAAATCCATTGATCCACTACATACCTTGTGTCGCTCACTCATTGAATTTAGTAGGTGTAAACAGTACACACAGCAGTCCAGAGGTCGAACAGTACTTTAGTCTGCTACAGTCATTGTATTCATTTTGTTCTGCATCTACAAGCCGATGGGGGAAAGTATTCGATAAAACAAACTTAACACTTAAGCATTTGTCTAATACTCGGTGGAGCTGTAGGGCTGATTCGGCCAAAGCTCTTTGGCAAAATTACAGTAATATAAGAGAGGCCTTAAACAGTATAGCAGCAGATGAGACCGAAAAAAGGGAAACACGCAACGAAGCATCGGGACTTCATGCAAAGATGGACAAACTAGAAAATGCATTTATGGCGCAGTTCTGGAATACTATACTCGAACGATTCCACGCGACCAGTTTATGTCTACAAAAAAGTGATATGGACCTTAGGACAGCTGTGTGACTCCTTGAATCATTGCGCGAGTTTGTATCAGCTCAGCGAGAACTATTCGAACACTGAGAGGAGCGCTTTAAGTGTGCAGGCGTATGGCAGTCTTATAAACATGAAGTACAATGAATAAAGAAAAGAAAAACTTTTGCTGACGAGACCACAGATGGTGATGCAGGCCTTAGTGGAAGCCGAAAATTTCAAGTGGATACATTTAATGTTACCATTGACAATATTGTCAACTGCCTTGATCACAGACTGGATGCCTATAAACACATGAATAGTCTCTTTGGTGTTCTATTCCTGCCAGACTCAGAATCCAACAGCAACATTATTACAGGAGCCCATAACCTTTCTGCTTCTTACCCTGATGACTTGAACAGCTGTCTTGCTGATGAGCTGTTACAGTTCAGATCTTTCATTTCAATGGAGCCGGATAGATCACCATCAAAGATGCTGAAAACAATTATAGATAATGGGCTCCCATCGATTTTCCCCAATATGTACGTTGCCCTAAAGCTTTTCCTCACCCTACCAGTCAGCAACTGTGAAGGAGAACGTTCATTTTCTCTCATGGCAAGAGTAAAAAACGAACTAAGAAACAAAATGTGTCAATGACGTCTCAATTCGCTGTCTTTAATGGCCATTGAATGCGATCTTGTGAGGGAACTGGATTTTGATGACGTTGTGGAAGCGTTTTCTCTGAGGAAATCAAGAAAGATACCTCTCAGCTAAGGTAAAACCAACAATTTTATTACTTAGCTAAATGCCTTTGGTGATTGATATTGCTCCTTGTTTTTATAATGCATCGATTGCTAAACGCTCGTCTGCTAAATGCAGAAATGTAAATTATTCATGGAATATTCTCATGTGATATGATTCGAGGAGGTCAGAAGCTGGTGAGATACAAATAAACCAATTTGTGGTGTAAAAGTACATAATATTGTGTGCATTTCCCCCCACGTATTTGTGTCATTGTAAATCCTGTATGATGGGGCATACAGGATCAACACTTTTGTCGAAAAATGTGGTGTAGGGGGCCTTTGAGGTATCTGTGCCCAGGGCACATCGAAGTCATAATCCGTCTCTGTTAATAGTACCTAGAATATCAAAATCCACAAAAGCATGTAGATCCTTTTCATATTTGGATCCTAGACTAGGGAATAGTCTCCCTAACACTGTTTGAGATGCAGACACACTCCCTCAGTTTAAGTCTAGACTAAAGACTCATCTATTTAGCCAGGCATACACCTAATTTATCCTCCAACCCACAATTAGGCTGCTTTAGTTTAATCTGCCAAAACCAGAAACATTGATCATGATCTATAACTCTGCAAAAAATTGAATTGCATCTATGCTTATATTATTTTATTTGTTTCAGTCTATTATGATGGACTTCAGAGGATGAACTGATGCCAAGTCCATTGTCTGAACCTTGGATTTAGGATGGACCACACCGAACCTCACCGAAATGACTGGCCAGGTTGAACTGCGATGCACCTCACTGATCTCTGCCTACATCACCTCAGTCTACTGATGGACTACACTCTTGAAATGTTATACATAGACTATCAATTGCCAACAAAAGCCTTCATCAGCCAATTAACAAGGATAATTGCATCTATGTGAACTTCTGCAGTTAATCCAGGATGGACTTCAAAAACAATGGTCATTAATATTACAGTTCATACAAAATCTATGTTTAAACACTGTCCCTTAACACTTACTTAGTTTAATAATTTTAAACCATGACTTGCACTATATATAAGTAATACTGACATTATATTCATGATGTTAGTCAGAGGGCAACTGGCCCCCACAGTGAGTATGGTTTCTCCCAAGGTTATTTTATTCCCATTAACCAACATCTTATGGAGTTTTGTGTTCCTTGCCACAGCCGCTTCGGCTTGATCACTGGGGTTTTTAATACAATTATTATTTAATTACTTATTATATACACGATTAACAATCATATTTTATCTAATTACACAATGATGACTCATCGACATTATAGACATTACTTTGGCATCCTTTATCTTCTGTTAAAGCCTGATCTTCTGTAAAGCTGCTTTGAATCACGCTATACAAATAAAATTGACTTGAGTTGTGGATGAATCTGTTAGTTCCTTGTGCTTATACCTCCTTTTGGCTGGAGTATGATTTGTGGAGTATTTCCACGGGGCATTGGAATGTTTATGTCATCTGCTGCAATCATCAGCTGGCTCACAGAAGATTTGTTTGTCTGTCCAAGGAAACTGAATGGCTTTATATTGGCTGGAATTTGCTTTATGAAGGACCACACCTTCAGGACAGTTCTGTGAATGAGTCTACAAATTCTTTGTGTTTATTCTGCCTATAGGCTACGTGCACAATAGAACTTCCAGTTAACTTCCGTGTGTTGAGTGTGTGGTCGACTACATCCGGTAGGTCATGTTGTTGTAGTGGAGATTTTCCGGAGTCGCTAGTTTTGAGTAGACAGACATAGAAAAAGTTTCAATATGAGTGGATTTCGGGAAAAAGAGAGGCGGTTGGCGTATCAACACGTGAAAAAGACCGCACTCCATTGTTGTGTACCCCTGTGTGCGAATTCGTCCAGGTACAACAGTACTATAAGCTTTCATAGCTTTCCTGTGGATGTATCGGTGAGAGCCGAATGGATGGTAAGAGTACGGCGGGACGACTTCACCCCAAGCAAGATGAGTCGTGTTTGCAGCAGGCATTTCCAAAAGCACGATTTTGTTAACAACCCGGAGAAATTGAGAGAGTTGAAGAAAGGGGCCATTCCTGCTCTTTTTTCCTGGAATAATTTTCAAATACCGGCACCGAGGGTGAGCGTGTGGGAGAGGAGACCCAGATCGGATAGCCCTCCTCCTGTCCATGACATCGACTCAGAAGAAGAGATGGAGGTGGCTACCCTGGCACCAGATCATGATTACTGTATTACTCCTACAACAGCAATGGTCGCAGATAAGTTCGCTGAGGAAAACGATACACTTCGCCAGAAAGTAAAGGAGCTCGAACAACAAATTCAGACTCTCCAGCTGCGGAGTTGTTTTGGACTGAAGCGCTTTGCAGGATCGGACGAGGACATCCGATTTTATACCAGGTAAGTCATAATTAAGGTGTTTTGAATTGCAGGAAGCTGATGTCTTGTACCATATTAACAGTGATGGACAAAAAAATCACGCAAGTCATGTACTTTAGTGAAAGTAAAGATGGCCTACTACACATGTAAAATGTTGCTCCACATAAAACTCCACCTTACAAGAGGAGAAGTATTTTCCTTCGTGTACATCAAATATCAAAAGAAAAAGTAATGTAATTTATGACTAACATAATGATATGATCAGGCCCAAACTTGTGCTACATACAGCACTCAGTCAGATGCGTAGACACAACCTTTCATTGTCTTTTTTTCATGTAAAAGAAATGTAGTAAGTAGAGTAATCATGAAGATAATTGATCATGTATAACTAAACTAGTCTACCATGACTAACAACAATGTTATTTTTGTGTATTTTGTTTAAAAGATTCCATTCTTATGACCACCTGATGGCATTCTGGAGGCTCATCGAACCAGCAACATTAAGGATGATCCGTGTGACAAGTGTGGCAAGAGAAGCATCAGCCTCTGTGGCAGAGAAGACAACATCAAACAGATCAACTAAGTTGCTGCCCATAGATGAGTTATTTCTTTTTCTAAATTATCTATCAACCGGATGCACACAGAGAGAGCTTGGCCACCGATTTAACATCCATCGGACAACAGCCAGCAGGATCATCACAACCTGGGCCAACTTACTTTACTGTGTACTGGGAGCTGTGTGTATGTGGATGACACCTGAAGAAATCACAGCCAACCTACCCCCTGAGTTCAAGGAATATGCAGACACTCAGGTCATTGTTGACTGCACAGAACTGCGGTGCCAAACTCCATCCTCACTTGTGCTACAGAGTGAGGTGTACTCGCACTACAAATCACACTGTACCTTCAAGGCCATGAT
This sequence comes from Xyrauchen texanus, assembly GCF_025860055.1. Taxonomy (NCBI): domain Eukaryota; kingdom Metazoa; phylum Chordata; class Actinopteri; order Cypriniformes; family Catostomidae; genus Xyrauchen; species Xyrauchen texanus. Next base: position 52,518,780 of record NC_068279.1, on the reverse strand, counting down.
TGGCATGTCACCACACGGTCCTCTGACATTTGTTTCTGCACTCTATGGGGGCTCTATCAGTGACCATGAACTCTTCATACCTCTCCTGTCCCTGACATGGCTGTGATGGTGGACAAGGGCTTTAGGGTGGACAACCTTGTGCCAGGAAAACTTCACAGGCCTGCCTTTTGCTCCAACAAGGAACAAATGGCAGCACAGGACGTCCTGGAGACCCAGTCAATCGCGCGGCTGCGAGTTCATGTTGAAAGGATAATCAGGCGGATTAAGGAGAATAAACTTTTTGACACTGTAATCCCTTTGTCTATTTCAGGGAGCATTAGCCAACTTTTCACTGTAGCTTGTATCTTGTGCAACTACCAGAATGGACCTCTGGTCAAAGACTGGAGAGAACATAAGAGCCAGGTAGAAATCTGACTGTTTGCCTCATGGCTGGCTGGCTCTTCCTCATTTTCCTTTTTTATTTTTTACAAACAATATACTGATTCACACCACAATTTAGTTTTGGATTACATTTACTGACTTTTTTTAATTAATAAATTATTTATTTGAAATCTATATTAACCTGGTCTCCCTTTGTGTTGTTTAATTTCCCCTCAGGTGGGCCTGACTCATTGAATATGGGGGACAGTTAAAGGGTTAACATCTAGCAATACAGTGGTGTGGGTTCACCTTTGCTGTGTACACTTTAAGTCAAGTGGTCAATCCTAAATGTGTTACAACTCTGTTTAGCACATATTTTAAAACAACCCACTTGAAGGCCTCACACTATAATGAGATATCAACAAGAATAAGACAGTTCTTAGAAGTTATTGTTTACTGATAATTCATTTTATTACAGCAGATCTTTATGTAGGTATGTGTAGAAAAAAAAGAAGTCTGCTCTCTCTCTTATTTTTTGCATCACACCACTGTCCCGGTATATTCTTTGAATCAGGGTGTCTTCCTCCGCAAACACCACAAAATCACACCACTCCATCCCTGTTAGGAGCAGCTGACCCTGCACCTGCCAGTAGTAGCCATGACCCTGCTTCAATTCCAGGTTGCCATCTTTCATTTTTGGACATTTTATTTCCACAAGGCTCGAGTCCTTCAGCCCCACCTGTAACAAGATGTTAAAAACATTTTAAAAAAATAAAGGAGTAGCATAACTGATTTGTCATATATTTATATGGACTACTCAAGTAAGCTACTATTTATTTTTGTACACTGTTAGTTAAAATAGCTAGTAAAAACTTAACTTTTTTTTCCTTGTAAACACTTTTAGTAAAGGGATTAATAATCTTTTTCTTTTAATGTGGTCAGTGGAGCAGTCTATTTGATTTGCAGGTAACTTACACTCAGAATCCCCATTTAAAAAGTACCAAGATTGCAGTATACCTAGCCTACTTAGACTTAGCAGGTTTACAAAAACTTCTATACCTATCTTATGCGTTTCTTTCACCTTTCACCTGGGATGTTGAGCATACCTGGAAAAACAAACTATACTACACCACTGATTGCTGTTAGTGAAAACATAGTAGTAACGTAGCACTAAGCGTACACTGGTCGTTTTTAACGTGAATGGGGGACATGGTCAACCAAATGAACATGGTTAACCTAGAGCAAAGAACCAAAAAGAACACGATTAACCCAGGAACATGGGTAACCATCTTAACGCTACACTCATCCTACACTTAAACTGTGAGGTGGTTTAGATCGGTCCATTGACGGATGACATAACGCCCTCACACACACTACTCCTGTCACTGGATCTTTCTTGGACACTGAGAGGAAATACAAAACCCAAATTAAAAATACACACAACCAGTTGATAATCATATCAACATAACAAGGTATTTAATAACACTAATAAAGTATGTCGTAATATTGACACGATTTGATGTGAGTTAAAATACTAGCTAGTCAATGTCTAACAGCTGATCTAGCCGCTAACAGCTGAGGTAACGTATCGCTACTCACCTTCAAAGTTGTGGATGTAACTTGATATGTACAATCTAAATCCTTTTTCACGCTTGGAACCGGGTGCAGGTGAACAGTGATCGACAATCCTTCGGGAGGCCTTGTAGACAACGGGTGAAATATGCCATCTTTCGCAATCAAAACCTGCCGTCTCGCTGCTATAGCAATGTCGCGAACCGGAAATGGTCGACCGCACACTCAAGGCGGCGGAAGTAGAACTCCTTAGTTACGTGCACGTAGCCTGTTGGCTGGGGTTTGTTTTACCAAATATTTTATGTTATTTAATTTTGCCTTACAAATTGCTGTATATATATATGTTTGTGTTTTGCTTTTCTTGTTATTATAAGATTTAATAAAAATAATAATACTAATAATTTCTATAACATCATTTAGCTATTAAGCACAAAGTGCTTCACAATACATAAAATCAAATACACACAGTAAAACCCAACATTTTCACATAGTAATAAATGCAACACAGTAAAACACAACACATTCACATAGTAATAAAAGCAAACCTATACGCTTAATCAAAGATGGAAACATCAACCTAAAACTGGAGTAATGTGATTAAAAGGCCTTGTTTGTGTCAAAAGTCTAGCTGCAGCATGTTGGCACTGTTTGAAGCTGTGCTAAAGTGTGTTGATTTAAGACTGAAACAGAGCATAACAATAATCAAAGCAAGATTAAATAAAAACATGTATTAGCTTCTCTGCATCCTTGAAACTCAAAACATGGAAATGCATACAAACAATAGCATACAAGATTGAACTAACTTCCTGACATGATATTCCAAATTTAAATTTGTATCAAAGCAGACTCCCAATTCTTTCACCACCTGCTGAATATTTGGGACCACCTATCAAGTGTTAGGGAGATGCTTACAGGAGTCCCTCCCCTAGGAACAGCTCCTGATGTTCTTCAATCAGTTCCCACGGGAACAGCTCCTGACGTTCTTCAATCAGTTCCCTCAGGACCGGTGAAACTCTGCGATGAGATACGGATCGAGGATATCCCAAGTGGGGACCCAGGTCCGCTCCTCCGGGCCATAACCCTCCCAGTCCACCAGATATTGGGTCTTCCCCTGGACCTGGCGAGAATCCAGCAGTCTATGGACGGTGTTATAGACGGTATATGGACGCTGGTTGGCCCACAATGATACGAAGTGCATGGGCGGGTTTCCTAATTGGAGACAGAGTGGAGCAAACAACAGGTTTTAACCTTGAAACATGAAAAGTGGGGTGAAACTTCATGGACCTGGGCAGATGAATGCTTGGAGACTGGGTTGATTTTCTTAAGGATCTTAAATGGACCAACGTAATGTGGAGCTAGCTTTCGGGACTCCACCCGCAGAGGAAGATCTCTGGTTGATAGCCATACACTTTGCCCTGTGCGAAGCATGGGTCCCACCCTCCGGCATCTGTTAGCCTGCCTCTGTTGTTGCCGGGAGGCTCTCAATAACGCTGCACGTGCTCTCTGCCAGGAACTTCGGCACCAGAAGACCAGTTGTGTGGCAGCAGGGACTGAAACCTCTGGCTCCTGTCCGGGAAACAGAGGATGGGAAAAACCAAACAGTCATTCAAAGGGGGACATGCCAATGGAAGAATGGATGAGGGTGTTATGGGAGAACTCAGCCCAGATTAAATTAGAACTCCAAGTGGAGTGGTTGTTGGAAACCAGGCATCTTAGAGTCCTTTCAATGTCCAGGTTGACTCTGTCTGGCCATTAGACTGGGGGTGGTGGACAGGCTGATGGAAGACCCAATGAGACGACCAAATGCCTTCCAGAACTACGATGAGAACTGAGGGCCTCGGTCAGAAACCATATCCTGTGGGAACCCGTGGATCCTGAACACATGTCTCAACAGCAGTTCTGCTGTTTGGTTAGCTGTGGGGAGCTTGGGCAAAGGTAAGAGACGACACATCTTTGAGAATCTGTCCACCACCACCAGAATAACCGTATTACCTTGAGATAGTGGTAAGTCTGTGATGAAGTCCAGAGAAATGTGGGACCAAGGGCGTCTCGGGATGGACAGTGGGTGCAGCAGGTGGGTCTTGGGTTCCTTGTTCTGGGCACAGGTGGAACAAGCAGCGATGAAGGCCCAGACATTGCCCTGCAGTTTGTGCCACCAGAACTTCCTCTGGATAAGCTTGCAAGTCCTGGTAGTTCCCGGGTGTCCAGGGGGGGAGAGGGGCATAAGCCCACTGCAAAACTTCAGAACGGAGAGAATTAGGGACAAAGAGGCACCCTGGAGGGCCATTATCTGGATCTGGTTGCTGCAACTGGGCCTTCTTGACGGCAGTCTCGATATCCCACTGGATGGGGGCCACCACCCTGGAGGTGGGGAGGATGGGTTCAGGACATGACTCCCCCTCTGGTGGCACAAACTGTCTCAAGAGAGCATCAGGTTTGAGGTTCTTGGAACCTGGGCGATAGGAAAGATTGAAGTTGAACCGGTTAAAGAAGAGAGACCAGCGGGCTTGTCGGGAGTTCAATCTCTTTGCCTCTTGGATGTAGGTGAGGTTCCTATGGTCCTTCCAAATGAGGAAAGGGTGTTTGGCCCCCTCCAGCCAATGCCTCCACTCCTCCAGTGCCATCTTGATGGCCAACAGCTCCCTGTTCCCAATATCGTAGTTTCTCTGTGTTGGGGTTAGCCGATGTGAGAAGAAGGCACATGGGTGAAGCCTATTATCCCTCTTACCCCTCTGTGACATAACAGCTCCTACTGCCACATCTGAGGCATCCACCTCCAAAACTTAAGTTTGTTGAAATCTTGGTCTGCTTGGCTGGTCCAAGATAACCGTCCTGATGATTTCTTGGTAAGAGCTGAGACAGGCTCTGCAACCGAACTGAAGTTCCTGATGAATCATCTAAAAAAGTTGGAGAAGCCAAGAAAATCGCTGTACATGCTTAACAGAGGTTGGACAGGGCCAATCCAAGACTGCCCAAATCTTGCCAGGATCCATCTGGAGGAAGCCTTGGGACACGCCAAGGAAAGAGACAGACGGGACATGAAATTCACTCTTCTCCAATTTCACAAAGAGCTTATGTTTAAGTAGCTGTTCTAGGACCTGCCGAACATGTTGAACGTGCTCTTGGGTGTTGTGGGAGAAGATGAGAATATCGTCCAGATAGACAAACACAAATTTGTAAAGCATCTCTCTGAGCACGTCATTAATGAAGGCCTGGAAGACGGCTGGGGCATTCAGCAGGCCGAATGTTATCACCTGGTATTCATAGTGTCCTGTAGGGGTGTTGAAAGCTGTCTTCCACTCATCTCCCTCACGGATTCTAACCAGATGATATGCATTCCGGAAGTCCAGTTTGGTGAAGATGGTGGCATCCTGCAGGATCTCGAAAGCCGTGGACATGAGGGGAAGAGGGAACCCGTTCTTGATGGTGATATGGTTAAGGCCTCGGTAGTCTATGTAGGGCCGGAGACTGCCATCCTTCTCAACAAAGAAAAAAAACAGCCCCAGCAGGTGAGATGGAAGGGCGGATGAACCCACTGTCCAGAGATTTCTTGAGATACTTCTCCATGGCCAATCTCTCAGGACCAGGTACAATTCCGCCTGGAGAAATCTGTCGAGGGTCTAGGGAATGCTCCTAGTAGATCTGGGACACAGCAGAAGGCAGAATCAGAGATGCGGCAGTTGATTCCCCATGTCCTAACAACCCCTCGGGACCAGTCAATGTGAGGGTTGTGAGCGGTCAGCCATGGGAAGCCGAGAATCAGAGGAAGTTTAGGAGAGTGAATCAAAAGGAACTGTATCCGTTCCTGGTGTTGCCCCACCCTTAGCTGGAGAGGCGGGGTGCATAGAGTAACCTGTCCAGAACCCAGAGGGCTGCCATTCACTGCTGTAATATTAAGAGGTCTAGGTAGGGTGACAGACTGAATAGAGAGGCTCCTGGACAACTCAAAATGCACCTGGGGCTGGGCTATAAATAGATGCGTCACCGGAGCATCGTCAAGTATTTTGTCTGAAGAGCAGTCCCGGGGCGTCTCAGTGCGGCAGGGAAGCGCAGCATCTCGTTCCGCTTTTATCAGGGAACAGGGGTTACATTTAAGTAACCTGATACGTTCCCTTTATAAAAAGCTACACTACTGATGCTGCGCTGGAAGCGCTTTGGAAACGAGAATACCCACGCCACCGCACTGAGGCTGTCCGGACCCCTTACGGTTGTAAGGTGTGCTCACAAGAACGTGAGAGGTCTCCGACATGAGCTTGAGCATGAATATCTAAACTATAGAATCTAATGAATGTGTGCGGAAAGGACCAACCTGCCGCATCACAAACTTTCTGCAGAGGGAGACCTCTAGCCAAGGCTTTAGAAGAGGCGAGCCCTCTGGTAGAGTGAGCCCTGATACTTACACCCAATGCGACATAGTCTGCTTGGAGTTGGCCACCCCCTGGTTGCGGCTCCCATGGCAAACGAATAGTTGTCCTGACTTACGCCACTGGCTAGTGCGGTGAACATAAGTGTAAAGGGCACAGACTGGACAGAGTCTGTGAAGTATTTGCTGCTCCGGCGTTGCAAATGGCGGGGAGCAGAAGGCTTAGAGAGTGACTTGATTTAGGGTCGCGAAAGGCACCTTAGACAGGTAGTCAGGATGAGGTTGCAAAATTGCTTTGGTCATTCCTGGGGAAAACTCTAAACAGGCTGGCAAAACAGACAGCGCCTGAAGGTCCCCAATTCTCTTTAGAGAGATAATCGCCAGAAGAAAAACCATCTTGAGAGTCAGAAGTCTGTCAGATGCTGACTCTAAAGGTTCAAAGGGGGTCTCAACCAGACCCTCAAGGATTATTGCTAAGTCCTATGAAGAGGTCCTGGTCCTAGCAGGAGGCCACAGTTGCACGGCTCCACGAATGAAGCGAGCGAGTAGAGGGCATCCCATCCATCTAGGCGTGGCAAGACGAAATGGTGGCCACATAGACCTTGAGAGTGGCGGGGCATGTGCCTGCTGACAGTTGTTCCTGAAGAAAGTCCAGAACTGAAGCAATCTGGCAGTTAACCAGATCTGCATTATGAACTTTTAGTATAGGGAAATGCATACAAGCGCATTCTGGGCCATGTATGCGCCACCGCGTCCAGCCCCGGGGGGGCTACGTGACTCAGGGAGAAGTAGAGGAGACATTGCGCTGTTCATAGAGACGAAGCGATCCTCTTCTGCCCTGTAAAATCTCACCCAGATTTGTTCCAAGTGGAGGGAGCCCTAGCAATTAAAATGGTCTTGATAACCTCAGGAGAAAGCCCTGTGTACCTCAGTTGGTACCCTTCAGGGGCCAAGCATGAAAGGTTCCACAATTCGGGCCGGGTATGAAATATTGTCCCCTGTGCCTGAGAAAGAAGGTCCTTCCTGTTCAGAATCGCCCAAGGCGAGCCATCGAGGAGAGATATTAACTCCGAGAACCATACCCTGTTCGGCCAGCGCGGCACTATCAGTAAGAGGCAAGACCCTTGCTGGCGAACTCTCCAGGGAACAATCCACGGATATAAACTGCCCTGAGTGACAGGAGCTTGCCCTGGGCCACAAGGAGAATCCAACGTGCCAGAAATTCAGCTAACGTGAACGTGGACCTCCTTGATGGTTTATGTAAGAGACTACCGCTGTATTGCCCACCCGCACCAAGACATGGCAGCCTCTGGAGGAAGTATTTCAGGGCCAGAAATACAGCCATCAACTCGAGACAGTTACGTTGACAACCGAGATGACGACCCTCCCATTCCCCTTGAGCTGGACGACCACTTAAGACCGCTACCCAGCCCATCAGGGAGGCGTCTGTCGTTAGCAGCCTGCGGCGACGAAAGGGAATTTTTCATCTACGATGGCTCAATTATCATTTTGGGATCCTTATTATTGTCCCTGTATATGCTTCCTCTGAGTTCTTTTTTCCAGAAGTACAGCATGTCTTATCACTGTTATGCTGATGGTTTAAAAAAATTATTTGGCGAGGTTAAACAAGAAGTGTTCATTTGAAAACAATTTGATCCTAAATTGCTTCAAAGATATTAAACATTGTCAGGCAAAAATGTTTTGCAATTAAATGAAAGCAAAACAGAAGTTCTGATCTTAGGTTTCTCCATGACCTCTTTACCTGGCCTGGTTGGCCAGTTAGGTTCTCTGTCGTATAATGTACAAGATTATATAAAGTGTCTTGAAGTGATTTTTACTTTTCACTAAGAAGGTTAGTGCTGTTGTCAAGGGTAGCTTTTTCCACCTGAGATCTAAGTAAAAAAGTAAAGAAAAATATTTCCAGCAAAGACCTGGAAATTGTGATCCACTCACTAATTTCAGCAATATTAGACTATTGTAATACATTGTACATTGGTCTCCCTCAAACTGCATTATCTTGTCTACAGCTGGTTCAAAACGTGACAGCTAGGCTCTTAATAGGGTCAAGAAAGAGGGATCACATTTACCCTTTATAAGCATCTATACACTGGCTTTAGGGTCGATTTTAAAATTCAGATTTATGTTTACAAGGCACTATCATGTCTCACGCCCCATTATATCAGTAACCTTCTGATAAACTTATTTTTAAGTTCCTCATTGTCACTATAGATCTAAGGGCAATCGTGCCTTTTCTGTGGTAGGTCCTAATCTCTGGAACAGTCTCCCTTTCAATGTGAGGTCAGCTTCTTCATTAACCATTTTTAAGTCTTCTTTGAAAACGTATTTGTATTTTGAAAAGGTTGAAATTCACAATGCTGTATTTATATATATAAAACCTATCATTGTATATTTATTTGTTTGATCTGTTAAGTCAACTTCTGTTGTTTTTAAATATGCTCTATAAATAAAGGATGACTTGACTTGACTAAGCATTAATTATTGATGTAATGGATTAGTGTTGAATTTACAGTCATGTTTATGATCTAAACTGGAGAAAAACCTGTTTTGACTGACATTCTGATGTCTGTACTCTCGTTAAAGTTTGGTACTTGTCAATTTTAATTTCTCATTTTTGTCTGAAATTTACTGAAATTACCCACTTTTGAAAGATCTAGAAGGAAAAATTTATTATATGTCAACAAATCCAGTGTTATAGCAGCAAATAGGTAACTTTATAAGAGTACTTGTCGCAGAATGATGATGACTAAATGCAGCCGGTGCCAGCCAAACATCACTTCAATCTATTATGACGGACTTCAGAGGATGAAATGATGCCAACTCCAACCTGCATCACCTCAGTCTATTTATGGACTACGATCTTGAAATGAAATGCTTAGACTAACTATTGCCAACAAAAGCCTTCATCAGCCAATTATCAAGGACAATTGCATCTATGTGAACTTCTGCAATTAATCAAGATGGACTTCAAAGACTTTGGTCATTAATCTTACAGTTCAAACACAATCGATGTTTAATCACTGACCCTTAACACTTAGTTTAATAATTTTAAACCATGATTTTACCTATACATAATTAATATTTACATTACATTCATAATGTTAGCCAGAGGGGAACTGGCCCCCACAGTGAGTCTGGTTTCTCCCAAGGGTATTTTTCTCCATTAATCTACATCTTATGGAGTTTTGTGTTCCTTGCCACAGTCGCCTACAGCTTGCTCACTGGGGTTATTAATACAATTATCATTTAATTATTTTTAAACACTATTAAAAATCTTATTTTATCTAAATTACACAATGATGATTAATCGACTTTATAGACATTACAGTTTTATCGTCTGTTAATGCTGATATTCTGTAAAGCTGCTTTGAAATGATGTGTGTTGTGAAAGGCGCTATACAAATAAAATTGACTTGACTTGACTTGAGTACCAAGATTAAATATTCATTAAAAACTGGCTGCTTAACTGAGCAGAGTTTGGAAATCCAAAAGCTTTTGCTTGTATTACAACATATTTTAAAGAAGACAACAGTTTCAATTGCAGTGCATAACAGTGGTCTCCTGTAAAATACAGATTTCTAAACCCTTACGACTTTCTTGCATGGAACATCAACGGAGATGTTAGGCAGAATGACAGTCTCCGTAACAATTCACTTTCATTGTATGGCAAAAAAGACAAAGAAAGTTAATTTTTACTGAGGCTGTTAGTCCATAACATTCTTTCTAACATTTACTTTCATGTTCCATGGAAAAAAACATTATACACATTTGGAACAGCATGAGGTTGGGTAAATGATGACATAATTTATTTTCATTGATCCTAATTTTTTGTAACTTTAATCAAACATTCAAGACTCATTTATTTCAATTATTCATTATTTATTATTTAAATGTATCTGTAAATTTTTACCATATAGAAAATAATTGATAAAGATTATTTTATTTCTTTGTAGACTGGGCTCTGAACTTCTTTATAAGCCTATATCATCCTCTATAATTTTTGGTTTGTTCCTCACACAAAACTATTGTATGGCTTCAGAAGACATGAAGATACAGAGCTTTTTAGAGTTGTATGGACTAAATTTATAATGACTTTCATGTCTACATTTTTTAGCACCTGATCCTCCTTTTGTGTTCCATGGAAGAGTAAGTAAGGGTTGGGAGAAAATAATGAAAGAATTTTCATTTTTGGGTGAACGAACACTTTATGCAGCATAGAGTGACAGGCCTTTACAAGAGGTAAATTCACCAGATGCATCAGCATAATAACTTATAAAAAATAAACAAACAAATATGCATGACACCATCAGAGAGAAGTATCGATCAATTCTGAACATTTTACTAAATATTTGGGATCAAAAAATTTCATACACACAATTACAATCAACAGAAAATGTTTGCAGTTGTCACTCACCGTTATGCATTGCATATTATCAGGATTTGTAGTGTAGGGGACAGCAGCATGGTTTGCCTTAGTGGCCTCTGAAGAGAAAAACACAAAAGAGTCACAGGCTGATATGGTGTCTCTGGGAAACATTTGCACCTCACATACACACACTTGGTACAGAAAACTACAAAGGTTTTTCTGCAGATTTCAATGGTCCGTGTAGTTCTCCTTGAGGATTAAAAATCATCTTTCTTCATTTTCACTCTCTTCTACCGCCAAGTAAAAAAAAAAGAGAGAAAATGTTCTCTCTCGTTCTCACGCCATTTTCTGTCATCCACGGGGTCCAATGTGTGCCCCAGCCACAATGTCCTTTTAAGCTGATAAAGGGTGGTGGTTGGGGGGGATGAACCAGTACAATACTGCATGGTCCCTTTACTGCAAAATCTTCTTATGCTGTTAATAAAGTGATGGTTTCCTCGTTGTCCCACGTTCACGCACGTCGCTTACTCAATCTCTTTCATCTTCTGTCTGTCTCTGACATCTGATTCTAAATTTTGAGACAAGTAACATCCTTGCCAGAGTCCTTTGGTGCAAACCTTCTTGTTTTTCACGAGCTTGGGTCTCATTTGTCTATACTTTTATTTTCTTAAGATACAAGATTTTTTAATTCTAATGCCACAAAATATGTTTATTTTGAGAAATAACAACTCTCTTCTGTATTCCTATTGTCTCTTCTCTCATGATCTTCTTAGTTCCTTTTAAACTTGCATGATCAAATTAACGTAAGAGCCTTTTGCTGCCTCATTTCTATTCCCTCTAAACTTATATCAGCCCACTGTGCTTTAAAACAGCCCTGTGAGCTCTGGTAATTGTGCAAATTCACCTCTACAGAGAGTCTTTACAAGTTCATTTTGCTTCCCTGTCACACCTCTAAAGGCTAAACTGTGGTTTGGATCCATTGTCTTGGAAAACCAAAAGAAGTCAGAATACTCTTTAATAAAAGACCATAAAAAGATGTTCTTTAGAGCCAGCATGTGACCTCTATGGAGAGCTATTCTTTGAATATACATACATCACCAGGGTTCAAATGAGAGACATGGCAGTTTTGATAGAATATTTTTTTCTCTGTGCTCCAAGGACTACCCCATTAATAAAAGAGACAGTGCTAAATTAAAGAGGGAGGCAGGGAATGAGAGACATTGAACAGTAAACAGGATTAGCTTACAACCACTAGATTCATTCAGACTGGTCAATGGCTGATCGTATAGTATTAGCTGGAGTGTAAAAGCATACAGAATCTCTCTAGAGTTTGTTTCACACACTTGACATGGCACTCTGCCTTTCACACCAAAACAAACAGAACCATGATGGATAACAGAGGAGATAAAGAGACAGATTTACAACAAACCTTGTCCTTAATAGTGGTGCTAAGGGCCGAAGAATGCACTTGCTGAGAAAAACAATCAATGAAGTAGATTAGATTTTTTTTCAGCATCTTTTTAAAAGCAGTTTTGCCAGAAAGGTTTATTTGGAATCTCTAATGGAATATTTCAAAAGACACAGGAATACCTATTACTAGGTCTGCACGGAATCTGCGGCCATAAAATACCAACAAAAGCTCTGCAGATTCCTGCAGGATTCAAAGTGGCATCTCAGAACGTTAGTCGCACTAAGTAGTACTTAAATGTCTATTTGCTTTAAGGTCATCTATATAACACTGTAATTTAAAACACTGACAAAATTCACTTTCAGCAGAAATACGTATTTAAAATCTGCAGTCCCTCTGTTCTAGCTAATAAGACCTAGGAAAACCTTGACGTAATTTACAAAGCGGCTGACTTTGCCCAATCAAACACTTTCTAGAACAAGAAAGCACTTTCCTCTCTTTGCTCTAACCACTGCTGATGATGCCTTCGCAGGGCACTTCGAAGGAGGGCACAATCCATGGGGTATGGTCGTTCAAAGCAGAATTTCCAATAATGACTTAAAAAGTGAGGTCCTGAATGACCGTTATCACCTTTTAGCAGGGGTGTAAATTGCAAGTTTCATCACGATATGATCTTGTATCAATTATCTTAGTCAGCAATCCGATGTGTGCCGATACATCAAAGTCTGCAGCGATGCGATTTCTATTAGATTAAGGGGTCTGTGGTCGATATTATCATATTATGTGCCTATTTTACACAATCAGTTACATTTATTATCTCACAAATACATCCAAAATATAATTCGAATATTTTATTGAGCTCTTTGAAAAGTGCAAATCCAGTATTCACATTGGGACATCCACAAAATATTATAATACAGAAAATAAATAATAAAATTTAAGTCACATAGATGTGATGTTCAATTGATTTAATGACAGCTCATTGCCTTGTGGAATGAGGTAAAAACTACAATGACATTTTGTAACAATTATACAAGTTTTCAATCCAAAATTCATACATACCCATGACAGGAGAGCAGGTGCTATCCGTGTTTTTTCATCCACAGTTGTATTGAAAAATTCAGTTACAGTTTACTGTTCAGTATATCGCAGCTGTTTAGCTGTTTGACATTGTTGAATTGCTCCATTGCGCTTTAAAATAGAAAATTCTCATGCAGAATTCTAATGGGTCATTTGCACCATGATATCGAGAGAAGCCAGATTTAATCATGCTTGTGATAGGCTCTGTGCTATCCCGTCACCGGTGCTCGCAGCCCCTGTTGACTCGCACATGGATAGATCAGAGTGCTTCAATCACTCCGCACACAGCTATGTATCACATAAGAAGCTTATTTAGCACTTATAAAACGTGATGAATATCATAATATTGCAGCATCGCCTGATCGAAATGAGTATTGATGTGACTGGCATGAGAATATCAAAATGAAGATGCATCTTAAAAAATAGGCATTAATGTTTACATGTTGAATCGATGACATTGCATCGTTGGTGATAAGATTGATGGATTGTAACACCCTATCTTTCTGCCCTCCATAGCTCTCACAGTGGAGGGTAATTGTCTATGAAGGAAACAGGGCTGTGGATAGATTAACAATTCGTAATCAAACGTGGGAGTTGAATATGAGGAAAGTGGCTAAAGTTTATTCATATTTTGAATGCACTTTTATGCTAAACTTGAAATACATGGCCAGTAGATATAGGTATACAAAGAAATTACAATATAACTCTTCACAGGAAAAACAATGACAGACAACAGACAATCTATTGGTGGACCACAGAATGTCCAGCAATTGCTGTTGAGAAGCCTGATTGCCTGGGGAAGAAACTGTTTCTCAGTCTTGTGAACAATGTGAGTTTTCTTCCAGATGGTAGGGGGCAGAACAGTCCAGCAGAAGGACGCTAACTTTACCAAAGCTGGGGGCTCTCTTAAAGCACTGCACTGTGTAGATGTCTGCCATTGAAGGAAGACTGGACATGCTGTTGTTCTGGACAGTCTTCACCACCCTCTGTTGGCCCTTCCTGTCAGTGGCAGTGCAGCTGCTAAACCGGACAGTGATTTTGCTGATCAGAATGCTCGCCAAGAAAAAATTTAGAAGTTGTTAGGATGGTGTTGCACATGCCAGCCTTTTTGAGTCTTCTTAGGAAGTAGACCCATTGTTGAGCTTTCTTCACAAAGGAGGTAGTGACATGCGGGGGGTTGGCCACATGGGACTTCATGAAGTCAGATATCATCTCTTTTGTCTTGCTGACATTAAGATATAGGGTGCTGTCTTCACACCACAGCTCAAGGTCTCTCACCGCCTCTCTGTTCACAGAATCATTGGTGTATATGATAAGCCTCACCACTGTTGTCTCATCAGCAAACTTGATGTAGTTGTTCTGATGCTTGGCAACACATTTATTACATTTTATTAAGTAGTAGAACAGTAAGGGGCTGAAAACACAGCCCTGAAGAGCTTGGGTGTTCAGAGTGAGAGAGTCCAATGTATGCTTATGGATTCATACTGCCTGAGTTCTGTTAGTCAGGAAGTCCAGTATTCATTTTCAAAGTGTGGGGTTAAATCAAAGTGTGGAAAGTTTGCCTGTAAATTTTAGTATTATGGCCTAGATGTGGATTATGACCAGCCGCTTAAATCCCTTCACGACAATAACGTGAGTACAACAGGGTAGTTGTTGAGACAGGTTATTGATGATTATTTCAGCATAGGTATGATGGTTTTAAACCATGCTGGGACCACAGACTGTGCCACCAAGATGTTAAAGATGTCTGTGAGGACATAAGTCATTTGGGTTGCGCAACCGTCAGGGCCAACAGACTTATGTGGGTTTAATCTTCGCAGAGTTCTTCTCACTTCAGCTTTTTTCATGGCTGGGGTGCTCTTTGATTCCTTAAAACATGCATAGACGTTGTTCAGTGCACTACGCAAGGAGAAATCACCAGAAAGACCATCTCTGTAGTTGTTTCTCTTGCAGCCGGTGAGTTCCTTTAACCCCTGCCACATGCGCTGAGGGCCATTAGTCTCCAGGTATTCCTGGATCCTAATGGTTCCTGGTGTCATCAATAAACTTTTTTATATTTCAAGTGTTTGTTTTGTTTTGTGTACACCTGTGTCAAAGGCTGGGAGGGGATGCCTGTGATCAGATTCAAGCCTTCATTGTTTCCTTTTGAATATTGATGCTCTCTGGATTTTCCTAAGTGAACAATCTAATATTGAGACTGTTATACTGTTTGGTTATTAGTCCATAATTGATGGTTGTCTTTGATGATTGTTAATTTAAATGATTAAAAAAGCTAACATTGATTCTAATCAGTGTTCTATTGATTTTAATAATTTATACATTTCTGTGATAATTATTAATTATTGCTAATAACCAAACCCACTCCTAAACATAGAGCCCTACACATAGCAGTGGAGTCCGATACCAAGCAGGAACAGAGATGATCTGGCCGGCTCTGGTGACCTCGGGATATGAATCGGGAAACAAATAGAATAATATTAGTGAAGATGCCGTTCAATTTATTGCAGAGATATAGATTATGATAAATTTTTCTGGTTCAGGCAGACATAACTAAAGCAGCAAAATTGTGAGATGATGGATAAATTAGGTGTATCCATACAACTTCTATAGCTGCTTGTCCTATGCAGGGTCACAGGTAGCACTGGATCATGTCCCAACTGTATTGGGCCAAAGGCAAGGAAACACCCTGAACAGGTGGCCTGTCATCACATGGTAACACACACTCACACATACAGCCAATTTAGGGTCTCCAATTAACTTAACCTGCATGTTGGATTGTGGGAGAAACCAGAGGAAACCCACGTGAACATGTTTTTTGTCTTGCCTATATTGAACCCAAACTTTGTTATCAAAGAGACCATGAAATACCTAACAGCTTAACAAAAAGTCTTTGCCTTGATATCATTTTTTTTATTGTTCTTTTAACAGTGATGTAAAATAAGAGACAGAACATCCCCAATCCCACCCCAACAGAGCATCAGATGCTGCAATACATACAGCAAAACGTCTTGATTACTGTTGTAACCTCCATTCCCTGATGGAGGGAACAAGACGTTGTGTCAATGTAGTGACACTAGGAGTCGCTCTTGAGAGCCCCAAACACCTCTGATCTTTGAGAAAAGGCCCATGGGAATTGGAGAGTGGAATTTACATGCAACTCTCCCGGACATACGGGTATAAAAAAAGCTGGCTCACAACCACTCATTCAGGTTTTGCGCTGAGGAGCCAAGACAGGGTTCCAGACATTTCAGTGGGTAGTATAGCATTGTGGCAAGAGGGACACAATGTCTTGTTCCATCCATCAGGGAACGGAGGTTACAAAAGTAACCAAGACATTCACTATATGTCACTCACTCAGCGTTGTGTTGATGTAGTGTCAACGATGTAATGTGCATCATTTTCCGAGTGTATTTTTGAATGGGAGTGTAAATGTTTCATCGCTAAGGATTTGCTGTAAATCTGGTTTAACTTCAGTGAATGACCCTATTGTTTATCCAGAATCTGACAAAAAATACTCTCTGATCAAATTTAATTGTTTAAACATCAGCAGTTAACATTTTTATTTGTGCATTGTGGAACGCACTGACATTCATATGCCTCGTTGAAGCTGTGTTTTCATTAGTGTTGACCAAGATCATAAATCACTGGTGTTGGTTGCTATGATGATGAAAGTTCACTGGAAGTCCTAAAGAGACTCTTCCGGGGCAACTTACCGCACATGGGCAACCTGCCGACGCTCATTGTAAACAAAGTACAGCTAAGCTATTAGCAAAACACAGCTAAAACGGCACCGCTAAACTAACAAGTTAGTAATCTTCATTAAAAGTCTATAACAACCCTAGCACCAAAAGCTAGCAATTAGCATCCAGCAGCCTGTTGCAGATTGTTTGTGAACAAACTTTAAACTATTTAACCCTTTATCTAAACACTTCTTTCTCTCATGCATTTTACTAAATTTTTTCCCTCTCCATTATCTCATAACACAGATTACTGTCTCTCAATAAGCAATTGAGTTGAAGTTAATGTAAGCTGAGTTTGGAGAGCTGATTAAAATGTATATTTGCCTCACACTTATATTACTTCCACTTATCAATTTCTTATCTAAGCTGAACTACCTGATAATAATAAGTCTGAAACAGTGTACTTTTATGGAAAACTTACAGCTGCCTCTCATTCTTGTTATATCTCCCACCAACTAATTTACAGTTTATTTTAATTACTTATTGCCTGTTTTCATTGTATTTCACATGTGTGTTGAGTACAGAGTGATTCTGTTCTATGTGGATGGGCCCTCCATTTTAGACATAATCGACTCTCATAACAATACAGAAATAAAAATCATTGTGGAATTTTAAATTTATTAAATCCCTCCAATAAAATTATGATACACAATCTACAAGCACCAAGTCTCATTCAGGATCCCTGTTATTAAGCATAACGACAGAATATTTATTGGTAGATTTTGCTAATTTAGTCTTTGTTTATTTTCCATTACATTTTCGAATCTCTGCCTCCCTCTAACTTTTCTATCCCTACTGTTTACAGTCTAGAGACAATGCCTGTCGATCCACAAATAACCCTGGTTAAAATATTTGTCATCAATAAGAGTCATCTTGAAATGTCAAATCATTAACCACATTTTGTGTGTTCTCCCTAGTCTGAACCTCACGCAACTACTCTCTTTGTGTTTATCAACACAATCCAAATTCAGGTATCCAAACACAGCCACGTCCAGAATTTAATTGCAGAGAGAAGCACCAGGTAACCGTCACCAACCCCCCGAGCGTGCCTTTGAGGCTTCTTTGGTAAGCAGTTCAACTGTACCACATAAGTGTATGGTGTCAATCCTGCCAGATTGAAAAGAAAGAAACATTTCATTACACTTCACTCTTTGTTCTTATTTACTGAAAACAACCTTTAGCTGTTACTACCCTTCATTTGTGTCCACACATATTGAAGCCAACATCTAGCTGCAACACCACACCAAGGCCCTTAACCCTAGTCTTCCACTCCAGTGTGTCAACATGTGGCTGAAAACTGACCCCACAGCCCACTGGAAAGACTTGAAGGTGATAGTGAGTGACATGCTGGGAAAAGTCACCAACTACCTGGCACACAACCTCATTGGCCGGATGAATCAGATCGATGCCACCCATCTGACACAGGACCTATTCTGAATACACAACCTAAATCTGCAGTCCACAAAGACCCAAAAGGTATGACATGCCACATAGAACAGCTAGAATCTGGAGCCCAAGAACTACGTAAGGTGTCCAAACAACTTGAACAAGTGTCAATGAGAGAAATAGAATGGCCCCAGGAAGCCCTGACAGCTGCAAAGCACAGAAAGCAGCAGGCTAAAGCCGCCCAAGAGGACCTAGAAAAGAAACTCCAGCACACCGAGGCGCAACTGGAAAAGGTCATGTTTGATTTGAAACAGATGAACTCTTGAAACAAGGCCTTGGAATGCCATCTGGACACGTCCAGAACGGAAATTAAAACCCTGACCAAGCAACTTGACCTCACCACAGATGAACTCGAAATGGTCAGAGATGAACTGAAACACTCTTATGAGTTAAGGTGACAGTTTAAGATGGACGGGCATCTCACAGCAGCACCCCTGGTCTACAATGCAGCATCCTACAACCACAGTGAGAGGGTAAACATCCCAACGAGGAGCAGTCCGTGGAATGGATCTTAAGGACCTCGACAAGCTGGCAAGGAACATTGAAAAATTCACACCAGATCCTGCTAAGGTGTCACAAGATCCATGCTTACCTGCGTGACATAGATTTCCACCTACATATGAGGCCTCAGATGACTAACAGAGACACTTTATACCTACTATGGATAACATCCTGCCATGAGGT
Source organism: Xyrauchen texanus (assembly GCF_025860055.1). Classification (NCBI taxonomy): domain Eukaryota; kingdom Metazoa; phylum Chordata; class Actinopteri; order Cypriniformes; family Catostomidae; genus Xyrauchen; species Xyrauchen texanus. The sequence goes on along the minus strand of NC_068279.1, from coordinate 52,499,743 downwards.
AAAATGTTTTCTTGACAGACAATCTAACCACACAAAGTCTGACTACCAACGTCTGAGAGAGGACCTGGTTAAAGAATTTTCAGACCCAGAGTCTGGACAAGAACTGTTTACCTCCCTGAACACCAAACAGGGATGAAAAGAAACCATACAAGCCTACTACCGTATACTATGTCAAGACTACTTCCAGTCTCGAAACAAACCTGAATGGAAGAAGAACTTGACTTCAAAACCATCTTCCTCCGAAACCTGCATCCGACGGTGAGATATCTCATCTAGGAGTCACGGCCTGTCCTCACACGATGACAACTCAACAACTGTGTGACTTAGCACACCCCAGGCTTATGTTAAGCAAAGAATGGCCTCAAGAAAAGCCCACAAGGCATCGTCAGTCTCAAGCCTTACTTTTCAAGACCAAGGGTGGCCTAAGAAAATATGTGGCATCATCGCAAAGCCAGTTTCTTCAGCATAGAGCGAAGTAAAACATGTGCTGTTCAAGAGCGTGACCCCTACATCTGTGCCACACCCATATGCACATCCAACCACTGGGAGAAACCGTGGAACAGACAAGGTTCCTCAAAAAGTCCAAAAGAAAGGACGACATGGGAACCCAGAACCGACGACGAAAGCCATTGCCACACCATGCAGACAGACACAGAAATGAGCCTGCACATGAACACAGAACAAAGCCTACTCACGAACAAGATGAGCCACCTGCAGAAAACTTGCCAGAACTGCTGAAGCTATTCACAGCATACTTCAAGCAGAATCCACACAAGGCCGACCATAAAGACCTTTCATACTCCTCCTGTCACACTCAACGACAGGAATCCCGGTGCCAGGCACAGCAGTGACTGACATGGCACCGGTTTATGGACTGAAAACTTAGTCATTAGCCTCAACCACATCTTAATCCGACATGACAGAAACTGTGGCTTCATCAGCACCCACAGTCACCTAGAGGAACCAGATTAGCCAAAACACAAAGCGGCAATCTCCAAATGGGTCCACCAAAACCAAGTCGACAGAAACAAGCTCCAAGACCAGAAAAGGGGGAGCTTGAAACAGTCTGACGAAGGTTGAAACAGTCTGACATGTGATATGCCATGATATTGTGGACAAAAGAAACCGTCCCAATTAAATTGAAGGAACTTAATGCGTTAGACTACACAATTGAACCATGCGGATCAATTTCTAAAAGAACGCAAGCCTCATGTTATGACTTAGCCTTCAGTACTTCCCGAGTGAAGAGTGTCAAACGAAACTCAATCCTTCTGGTTTTAAATGGGTACTCCTTCACCTTTGGTTCTGAATCATGACAGAAACAAGGTGGAAGGAATTCACCTAATGGAACTGACTCTAATCGGTTTCATTTTACAAGTGATCGCTCGTTTTCACAATAATTCACCCCATTAACTCTTTCCCCGCCAGCGTTTTTAAAAAAAAGTTGCCAGCCACCGCCAGGGTTTTTGACAATTTTCGCTAAACTTTAATGGCCCGCAGAATATTTTCTTCCATGAATATATGAAGATGCTATATATCACAATAAAGAGCTGAGCCTCTGCTTTTAGGCAAAAAAAACGATTTTATTTTATCTTCATTTGTTCTTTTTTTATTGCGACTTGAACAGAGGTCGGTTTTGTCAAAAAACAACATTTCAGACAAAAAGCTGATAAAAAGGCATGTTTATGTCTGATATTTTGAGCTTCTCAATACTCCACTTCTTCATGTTTGAGACGATCGCAGTCTGTTTCTTTGATCAAAGAGTTGCGTACTTTTTCAAAACATGCGGAGGGGTCTTCCTTACCGTATAACACCTAAAACACGGAAACCCGGAAAATTCCGTGTTTGGCGGGGAAGCGTTTTTTTCATAAAACACGGAAAATTCCGTGTTTGGCGGGGAAAGAGTTAAAAACCAAATTACCCTTTACATTTTTCTGAATCACTTAAGATAATTAAGTACACAAACAATCGTAGAAGTGTCCCAGAGTACCGAAACAAGAATCCTCAATGCTAGAATGCTTACTGAATTACTAGTTATTCTGCACCAGTGCTTTAGCTTTGATGGAGGTGTTGTCTTGTTGTTGTTTGTGTTTGTCTTCTGCTTGTTTTCCAGCAATTGCATATGTTTGGTTCCACTTCAAACGTCATCAATCAAAAGGGGGATATGTAGGATTATATATTCAGAAGAATTCCACCAACATTATTTGAAACGAGAAAAAAAAAACAGCCTTTCAGTTTGGAATGTTTCAACGTCATAAAATCGCCAGCCTTCACAAGAAACCCCACACCAGACTTCTCTTTTGTAAGGTTACAAGTACCATCTAAGACATTTCATCTTAATCTAGCCTTGCTATATAATGGTGAAAATCACTTTGAAATGTGGTAACGTTTGTGCCTGACAAATTAATGTTTATAGACTGATGGACCTTTAAAATGTGTGTAGCGATGTGCAATCACCTATAATTGATAAATATAATCTTTAATTCTGTATGATTTATCTCATTCTACTAAGAATGGTAACTATAAGGTTTAACTTGATAAAATACAATGATGTGTAAAACCAATATGATTTTGTAACCAGGGATTTTCATGTTTTATTACCAAATGTCATGTTTAGAATTTAAACATTTGTTTGTGTATGAAGAAAAATCTGATGAAAATGAATATCACGTCCCTTGTACCCGTCACATATTCCCTGTTGTCTGTTGTTTTTCTGTGACAAGGCAGGCAAAGAATGAGGATCTAAGTGCAGCTTCATTTAAATTAACACGAAAACTTAGAGTAAAGAAAAACACAGGGAACCTAGCACAGAACATAACAAAACATGCAAGAACTGACAAATAAACTGGGGGAAACAAGGGCTTAAATACACAAGGGAAAACAAGGAACACCTGGGGAAACAATCAGGGAATGAGAAACCATCAGGGGAAAACCAATCATAAACTGAAACTACAAAGAACTACAAAAACCTAACAGGAAACAGGAACTAAACAAGAACTTCAACATAAACAAAAGACAACAGGGAATATGTGACAGTACCACTCTCAAGATATAAAAGCTTATGATTAAATATGCACTATTTTTGAGCGGGACATTTTTAATAGTCTGAAACAAAGGACCATAACTCAACTGTCCGAAAAGACAGCCCAGTTGACCATGTGACTCTGAAAAGTCACTTCTGATTGGTGCAGGACACCTTTGGGGGATGCGGCCAATCTCAGTTCAAATAGTTCCAAACAGGAAGAACTCCCTCTCTTCAGCTGCTCTTGCTCTCTGCTCTTCGCTTCTCTTCACTCTTCTTCGGCCTGCACGTGCTTCGTCTGGTCACTCCGCAGATGGCCAGGTCCACCCATGTGAGATCCAAGGGAACTTGGGACTTGATGTCCCGAGAAGGAGCGAGAATGCCTCACAGCTAACTTCACCATTAATACAGACAATAAATTCGGTCACAAAGAGATCAAAACATCGACGAACGAACTTTCGACTAAGTGCCAAGAACCTTTCCAAACCTTTCAAAGAATGCAAGGAAACACCACAAAGACAAGCAAGTACATCTCCAATATTGTGCTCAAAGTGCTGGTGTATTAATCAAATAATTTGGGTAATCCGATAGCAAATCGGTGTAGACTAAAAGAAAGATGATATGGTCCTTAAGGTATTGTCAACAGACTCCGTAAAGTTCATCTTCACTGTACTGATCAGTTATTTCACATTCTGTAACTTTTCACCAACCTGTCTCATGTATATATGTGTTAGATTAGATTTATGTTAGAATAGTAATAAAGTTTGTCTGTGTTCAAAGACGACTTGACTATGGTATATTTTGATAAATAATCTAATCCCTGTTTCTGAAAGATTTTGCTTCTAAGATGTACCTAAATACATGTTATTTTCAATAAGCCATGAGAATAATATCACTCCAATAAGTTAATTAATCATAATTCACTTATTAACCATTTCCAGCCTGAGCCGAAAATTCCAAAAATTCCATTCTGTGCCAGAATATGGTATTCATATCCAAATTAATATTATATTCATATAACATCACACACCTGAACTCTATATAACAATTTGAAAAGAAGTAGGGCTTTCAAATGATATAAATATATGAATGATTATTTAAGTATAACCATCCTTTATCAATAAGAATTCACACAGCAATTTTTACGAAGCTTTTCTCCGGCCACCATACTTCATCAGACAACTGCCTTTTCAACCATTTTAATAAAGCTAGAGGAAAACATAGAGTGTATGAAATATGCCTAATTTTGTGGGCAATGTAGAATAGCAGTTAGAATACAATCTATTGTCTAAAAGTTATGACCATTCTAGTGATTAGTGGGAAAACGGAATAAAACAAACATTTAAAATGTTAAGATACATTTCACATGACCACTCCTCAAATACTGCTTTTGAATAATAAATTGAGATTGCATCTGAAATTGAAGGACACAAACACTGAAATATAAATAGTATGTGTTCAATAAAACACACACTTTATTTAATTTGAACATTAGAATTACACATGAATTACACAGCAAAACATACAAAATCAAACTTTCTACAGTAAATATATTTATAATAAAGAGTTCAGGAACAGAATATATATAAATTCATAAATACTCAACAACTGCAATACCTGTGGAGAGAAGAGAGGGAGAAAAGTAGAACAACACCAGTAAACAGAGCCCAACATAGTGGGCTTCGTGAAACTGGTCACACTCAGCCGAGTGCAAAGACTGAAAATAGTTCCTATCGCGATGTCTTTTGCCATTAAATTCCGGCGCGCAACAATCTACTTTAGTTTTATTTTCAGTCCTACTTTTCCGATAGCATAGCCAATATCTCTTAAAGGACTCTTCAAATGTAGGGACATGGGCTGCTGATTTTGTGTGGAGTGATGACGAAGGAGGGACTACAGGCTTTAGTGTTTGCAAAGGGAAACTTGCGTGAATATCGATACCTCCCAGCTAACGAGCCAGGCACTGAAATATATCTGGGTTAAGTTCAAGGGTCTACGCTCATCCCCTGGTGCCGCATGAATGTGTTGCCATTCGTTAAACAATATGAAACTATTGATGACGGCAATGTCTATGAAGTGGAAAAAGAGAGTCTTCCACCATTTCTGAGTTTTTTGTAGGACGTTGTAAGATTTTATCATTTGGTCTAACCTATATATCTATATACACAAACACACGCAGCTGATGGTGTGGAACCATTCGTTTCTTAATTTATCCCTCCGGCACGTCCTGCTGGATTTTTTCGTCATTACAGCGAAAACAACGTAAAATTCCCCGTCATTTTTGGCCATACAGATAAGTGTAAGACATCATTAGAGACTATAGAGGGTCTACTTTTATTTGTGTACACTCACAATAACATCAAAACCTTGTGTTTTTGTAAAATAAAGAAAATAAAAAGGGTGAGCTGAAAGCAGTCTCTGGGTTTGCAAGCATATTTCTGAAACACGTCACAAAAATGAACTGAAACACCGCGAATACTTATAACAAACATGAAACACATGTCTAAAGAAAGCTTAAAATGTCTACTTTTAAATAAACAATTCAAATTTAAAACAAACATTCTCCTGCAATACAATCTGTATGAAACAAAGCTATGTACATTTTTTACTGGTTCATCTAATTATCTCTAATGTGATCACACCCACCAGCAGAGAGTGCCATTCATACGCTAATGTGCTGAGGCGATCAATGCAAAAGGTAAACGCCCCCGACTATGCCTTAAAAACAACAAGTCTGTTCATTTTTCTGTGCATTTGAAAGACAGCACGATACACAAGTGAGAAAACTCCTGGATAGTGACGAAGTGTTCACATTTTCCTCAGAAGAAGAGCTGGACCCCGATGAACGTTTGTATTTTGAAGAGAGACTTGATCCAGCCGAGGATACAATTTCGGACGAGTAAGTCACTTAGTTTTCATTAGTTGACATGCTATTTTATATAAACATGTACATATTTTACTAGTGGGACTGTTTCCAGACTTTCTAGCCAGGATTCAGAGTATTGACATTTGAAATATGTCCTAATAAGCAAGTTGTAAATGTTGTTTCAGCTAAAGCAGGTATTTAAATTGTATGCTGTATGATATAAATATGATATGTAATATGATATAAAAATAATATGAATGTTTAGATTATATTTTATCTAGTGTTTAAACTGCCTCATTATCATCAACAAAGCTTGTACTTGCAAATATGTATTCAGAGTAAAATGCAATTTAAATATGCCCATATTAGAAAATCACCATCTTATAATGATTTCTGAAGGATCATGTGATACTGAAGACTGCAGTAATGATGCTGGAAATTCAGCTTTGTTCAGAAATTGCATTTTACTGATATATTTTGTTCAAAATATCACTGTTTTCACTGTATTTTGGATCAAATAAATGCAGCCTTGGTGAGCAGAATAGACTTCTTTTAAATGGTAGTGTAGGTCTAAAATTAAGTCTTTAAGTAAAGAAAATGTAGTCAGATTACTTCTTTTAACTTAAAACTTGATTTTGATCATTAAGTCTCCTCACATTCATTCTCTTTCTGTCACATTCCTCATTGATAGGCCCAGGGGAGGGGTATTTTGTCTCCTCAGGTGTGAATTACAATCAATATTCATTATAGTTCACGCCTCCTCGCATATGACCTTTCTAACACTAAAAGTGTCTTACAAAAGTTCAATTACTACATTGTTTTGTATAAATGAGTGATCAGGATGGTTTTCACATCATTTTGTAGCTAAAAAATCTAGACTACAAGATCCAGTTCTCAAAAGGCTTTTGGACAAATGTTTAGTATGTGTTATATGGCCTTATTTCAATGACAAAAACCATGCATAAAGTTATTTTCTCAAAAATACAAACATGTACACACATGTTGCTCACATATTATTGTAGCCCAGTTTGTGCTGAATACAGTGTTATCAGGCTTAGCCATTATGTGTTTTTAAGCAACTGAAAAAAGCACAAATGAGTTGTACCAAAATCTTGTTCAAGCGGGGTTTTTTCCAGCAGATTCTAACGTGGTTGGGGAAATTGAGTTGTCAGAATCAATTTCTGTTTCTAACAAAATAGGAGATTCAAATTTTGATCCTTTGACAACACTTCGTCTAAAAGAATTATAACTAGAACTTAAGGGACAGGAGCATAAAACTCTTTTAAAAAATTAAGAGCTCTGGAAATTGAGGCGGATCGAGATATTAGTCTTCGAAAGCTGGACCTCGAAGTCCAGGCATTTAATAGTAGGCCGGTTCCATTGCCTAGGTCTCATCCTCCCTCTACCAGTGTTCTTGCACCGGTAGAAACAGTTTTTGATGTGGGGAAGTATGTAAAATTGGTCCCTCCCTTTCGTGAAGGTGAAGTGGATGCATACTTTATTGCGTTTGAGTGTATTGCCACAAGATTAAACTGGCCAAAGGATTTGTGGGCTCTTTTGGTGCAGAGCAATTTTGCTGGCAAGGCTCAAGAGGCATGTGTGACGTTGTCAGTTGAGAGCGTATTAGATTATGACACTGTAAAGTCTGTGGTGCTCTGTGCATACAAATTGGTCCCTGAAGCGTATAGGCAAAAGTTTAGGTTATGTTCAAAGTTGCCTAGCCAAACTTATACGGAGTTCGTGAAACAGTAAAACGGGTACTGTGTGAGAAGTGGTGCTTCGCAAGTAGGGTTACAGCTTATGAAGAACTTCAGGAATTTATGTTAGTAATTTTGCTGAGGCAGCAGTTTTGGCTGACGAGTATGTGCTTACACGCAGAACTGTCTTCCCTTCTGTGCATTCTGTTAAAACTTCCTCAGATGAGGAAACAGCTAAGAATTTGTCAATAGCTAACCCTGTTAAATCTATTTTGCAAGGATCGAAGAGAAACGAGGATAAGCGGGTATGTTTTTACTGTTTTGATCCAGGGCATTTCATTTCAAATTGTAAAGCCTGGAAACAGAAAAACTCTGCTGATAAGTCTAAGAGTGTAGCGTTTATTAATGCATTTCTGAGAGTAATGCCGTAAGTTTACAATCTTGTCCGAGTACTTTTAGACCGTTTGTAATGAGAAGCTCGGTAGCTCTCTTCGAGGACTCTGACTTTAAGTCAATCTTAATGCTTAGAGATACTGGAGCAGCGCAGTCTCTAATTTTGGACAGCGCCTTTCCGTTCTCTACTGGCTTGAATACTGTTGCTAACATGCTAGTCCATGGGATTGAATTGGGCTGTGTCTCAGTTCTGTTGCATAGAATTCATCTAAAGTCTGATCTTGTTTCAGGTCTTGTGAACATTGGCGTTCGTTCACAACTTCCTGTTGAAGGGGTAAGCATGATTTTAGGAAATAATTTAGCAGGTGGCAAAGTCTTTCCTTCTCCAATTGTGTCTGAAGAACCTAATTGGTCTGCTCAAAATTATTTCGTCATGCATTTTTCTGCTACTTTCCCAGCCTGTGCCGTAACCAGTGCCCAATCACAGAAATGTTAAAATGTGATTGGTCTTTCTGATTCCTTTCTGTTTTCTCCACAGACTGTAAAGAGTGAAGTTTACATCAGTCCAGTAACGTCAGAATTAAATTCCATGAGCAATAAAGGTAAACTCCCTTTAAAAGTCAATAGAATACAGTTAGCTTGCAGCACAACTTTCCGATTCATCGCTTGCTACATGTATTAGTGGTACTGTAGACAAGGCCCTAATTCCTCAAATGCTGGTGCATTATTTTTGGGATGATGGCGTTCTTATGCGTTGGTGGAGACCACGTGCCGCAGATGCAGAATTTTTAACTGTGTTTCAAATTGTATTACCTGATGCTTACCGTAATCAGATTTTGAAACTGGCTCACAAACATGTGTGTTCAGGACACTTGGGGGTTATGAAGACGTATCATCGAATTACCAGACACTTTTTTTGGCCTGGAATAAAAAACGCTGTGTCTAGGTTTGTCATGTCACGTCTGTCAGTTAGGTCGAAAGCCTAATCAAATAATTCCACTCTCTGCACTCAGCCCATTACAGATTTTGGAAAACCATTTGAGAGGCTCATTATTGACTGTGTAGGCCCATTACCTAAAGCTAAAACTGGTCACCAATACCTTTTAACGATTATGTGTGCTAGTAGTTGGTACCCTGAAGCTGTTCCTCTATGATCTATTCAAGCTAAAATGATAGCCTGTAAGTTCTGTTCAGTTTTTGGCTTACCGAGAATCATTCAAAGTGACCAAGGTTCCAATTTCACCTCTAATTTGTTCAAGGAGGTAACAAAGGAGTTGGGTGTAGAGCATCAGTTGTCCACTGCGTATCATCCAGAATCACAAGGAGCCCTGGAAAGGTTCCACCAAACCCTGAAGTCTCTGTTGCATACATACTGCACTGAGACTGGTAAAGATTGGGTGGAAGGTTTGCCATTTCTAATGTTTGCGGTGAGAGGAACTGTTCAAGAATCGCTAGGATTTAGCCCCGCTGCATGTGGTACGTTGTCCAACTCTGCCACCTTGTCTAACTTGGAGTCACATCTTTCTTATTTGCCTGCAGTTCAGTGAGATTGTGTGGTCAAATTAATTGAAGAATATTGTATGCTGTTTAATGATGTACCGTCACAAACTACTGTGGTCACTCATGACATTGATGTTGGTGAAAGCAAGCCTATCAAACACCATCCATTTCGTGTAAATCCCCACAAGCGCCAGGTTATGAAAATCGAGGCAGAGTACTTGTTGAGTCACGGCTTTGCAGCATCAAGTCAGAGTCCATGGAGCTCACCTTGCTTGCTTGTACCTAAACCTGATGGCTTGTGGCGATTTTGTACTGATTTCCGTAAGGTGAATGCTGTAACTAAGCCGGATTCCTTTCCTCTTCCCCGAATTGAGGACTGTGGGATCATATAATTTTGTTAAAAGATACTGGCAAGTTCCTTTGACACCTCGGAAATCTCAGCATTTGTGACCCCCTATTGTTTCCTTCAGTATACGTCCATGGCTTTTGGCATGAGAAATGCACCAGCAACATTCCAGCGGTTGATGTTGTAGGTACTATCAGGTGTGTCAAACTGTGATGTCTAATTAGACGACATAGTTATTTACTCTGCAACTTGGAAGGAACATATGCAAACGCTTGAGTTGGTGTTTTAGTGATTGCTGGAAGCTCATCTTCCCTTAAAATTAGCAAAATGTGAATTTGCTAAGGCAAGAGTGACCTACCTTGGCAAACTAGTTGGTCAGGGCCAGTTGAGGCCTGTGCAAGCTAAGGTAGAGGCTATTGTGGAGTTTCCAAAGCCAAGTAATAACAGGAGCTATGCCGTTTTCTGGGAATGACTGGATATTACTGGATATTACCGTGGTTTTGCTACTGTTGTCACACCCTTAACTGATCTTTTTAAAGCAGAACGAAATTTTGTGGGATACTGAGTGTGGAACTGCATTTAATTCTGCTAAAGATCTGTTATGTTATGCTCCTGTGTTGTCTGCTCCAAATTTTGACATGCCTTTTGAGCTACAGGTGGATGCTAGTGGGGTTGGTGCTGGAGCAGTGCTGCTGCAAGAAGACAAGGATGGAATTAAACACCCAGTATGCTACTTCTAGAAGAAGTTCACCAGGTGTCAGAAAAATTATAGTACCATCAAAAAAGAAGCCCTAGCCTTGTTGTTGGCACTGACAATGTTTTAGGTCTACCTGTATAACAGACCACAACCCTCTAGTTTTCCTGTCCCGTAAGACAAACTCAAACCAGACACTAATGAGATGGTCACTGATTCTGCAAGAGTTTGTGCTTGATATAAGGTATAAAAAGGAGTGGACAATGTAGTAGCAGATACTTTGTCAAGAGCCCATAGTGATGACTAACCCACTTATGTAAAATGCATGAATTGTTTATTTTTTACAAACTAGGATTTCGTTTGGCAAGTTTATGGTTTGTAATTGCAGTGGGGGTGTTACGTCCAGAGACGTATTGCTAATGGTTGGTTTTAACTGTGTTTTTGTGTGCTTTTTCCTGTGTTTCTTCCTCTTTTTTTCCCTTTGGCTCCTCCTACTCAATCTCAGGTAGCTGATTGTCTTCAGCTGTGCCTGCTTACCAGCCCAGACAGAGGTAGCATAAAAGCAGAGATGAAACTGCCAGAGGGAGAGAAATGTTCCCACAAGAGCTTTCTCCAGAGCATTGTCTTTGTCTTTGTCTGCAGTCAGCTGTCAGTTGCAGCTGCAGCAGCAGTTGTCAGCTGTCTGCAGCAGCAGTTGCAGCTGCTGTCAGCAGCAGCAGCTGCAGCAGCTGTAGCAGCAGTCAGCAGTCAGCAGCAGCAGTTGCAGCTGCAGTAGCATCAGCAGCTGTAGTAGCTTTAGCAGCTGCAGCAGCATTTGTCATCAGTCTTGCAGCAGCAGCAGTTTGTGATTTAGTTGTTGAACATGATAACTGCCTAACTTTCTACTTTTGGTATTGTATATCTATCTTTATTTGATTGTTGTAAGTATCTAACTTGCATTATTGGATGTTTATTTGGAAGCTGTAGGGAGGTGGGTGCCATTTTTGTTGTACTCCATTTTCTCCTGTTTTGGGGCCAGGAAGGGAGCTAGAGTATTATTGTGTTATTTATTTTTCTATTACTTGTAGCTTAATAAGAGGTTTACTACTTCAGTTAGGTTTGTTTGTTATTTTGGCCTTGCCCTCTCCTGAAGTCATTGCTTCCCTTTTCTTGTTTATTCACAATTCCTTGTCCTTATTTCTTTAACTATAAATAAAGACCTTAACAGTAATCTGTTTGCTTGTGGTGCTGTGGCAGGGCTCAGATGAATGCTCTTTAAACTTTTTATCTTTTTTGCATCCGTTTATAATCCAAGACTTGTATTGGGACGTAACACACAGTCATATCGAACCCCAATGTTCGCTTTATTATCTTTTAAAGGGAAAATTTGTGGCAATAGTCTGATGCTAACAAATGTGTATGGCCCAAATTGGGACAACAAAGACTTTTTATAAAATATATATTTTCCCTTTTCCTGATTTAGACTCTTGTCAGTTTATTCTCAGTGGTGACTTTAATTGTTGTATTTATCCCTTGAATGATCGTTCATCTAATAGACCCCTTTCTCCATCTAAATCATCCAAAGTTATCGAACTGTTTATCGAGCAATATGCAGTCTCCGATATATGCTGTTTTTTCAGTCCTAGCAACAAGCAGTTCTCTTTCTATTCTCCCATACATGGTACTTTCTCCTGAATCAACTTCTTATCAACAATAAGCTGCTTTCTTCTGTTATCGCATCTGTCATAGTAGATATCTCGGTTCCTGGTAGATCCGTGTCATGATTCCCTTTGGTGCTTTAACTCGCTACTTCTTACTGATCCTGATTTAATTAAAATTATCGATTACCACACCGGCCTCTTCGTTTCCACTAATGCTAACCAGACATATCAGTGTCAACCATTTGGGAGGCATGCAAAGCCTACCTGTGTGGAGAAATAATATCTTATTCTGCTTATCAGAAAAAGATCACTATTGAAAAAAGCATCTGTATCTCCAGGGCTTTGGCGGAACTGCAGTTCAGATGTGTGGACGTGCCTGACTCTGATCTTATCAAAGAATTACTCACAAAAAAGTATGAATTTGATATCCTGACCGCTAATGAGGCAACAGAAGCACTAGTAAAGACTCCTCATATTTAATATGAATTTGGAGATAAATCAGGTAAAATACTCGCCAACCAGATTCAACAATCCGCTTCAGCACAGCATATCACACAAATTAATACTGCTGACAGCATAACTATCATCAATGATCAGTTCAGGGATTTTTATGCTTTGTTATACACCTCTGAGTGTTCATCTGATGAGACTCAATTTGAAAGCTTTTTAGGTCTTTAAACATTCCCTCCATTGACCCTGACATATCTTTAGGCAGGATCTGAACCTTTCACAGTAGACAAAATTAAATGTGCGCAATTCTTGATGCAGAATGGGAAATGTCCACGCCCTGATGGCCTTCCTACCAAACATTTAAAGGCATTCACTGATAAATTATCCCCATTACTGCTAAATATGTTTAATGTATCTTTACAATCAGTCATACTCCCCCCTACTTTAAGACAGGCCACCACCTTTCTTAATTTCAAGAAGGGCAAGGATCCCCTTCTTTGTAGTAACTTTTGCCCAATTTCTATGCTCTGTGTGGATGTCAAACTATTAGCCAAGATGCTGGCAAGGTGTCTGTTCTGACAATCATTATTTCCACAGACCAAACAGGGTTTGTCAAGGATAGATATTTTATATATTCTACTCAACCTCATCCTCTGCCACCCCGAGTTGGTTATTTCAATGGACGCAGAGAAGGCATTTGACTGGGTGGAGTGGCCCTATTTGTTTCATGCATTAAAAAGATTTGGATTTAGCAGTAGATTTATTTAATGGACTGAACTCCTATATGCTTCCCCCCCCCCCAGCCCGCGTTCACACAAACAATGATTACTCTGATTATTTTCCCCTAGGCAGGGCAATACATTTTCCGCTTTATCGCTATTGAACCACTATTAGCGGCCCTCAGGTCCAGTCAGATGATGGGCATCTTAAGAGAGGCTCTGAGCACAAACTGCCTTTGTATACTGACGACCTTCTACTTTTCGTCTCCGATCCAGACAGATCCATACCTCCAGTGCTAGCCTTGCTGAAGGAATTCAGGCAGATCTCGGGGTATAAATTGAATTTTAAACTCTTGCCCATTCATTCTGCAGATGCAGCCTATCCCCTTTCAGATTTGCAGATTAAGACATCTCTTGAAATTTTTAATTACTTGGGCATCTGTGTAACCAAGAACTTTTCCCTTTGCTGGATCGATTGACTCAAGATCTCCACCGTTGGTCTCTGCTGGCAGGATAAATTGTATAAAAATTTGATTTCTATATATTTTTCAATGTATACTGGTTTTCATTCCAAAGCATTTTTTCCATTCTCTTGTTTATTTTGAAAAAATAAATTAATACGAAAAGGCATTCTACAAAAAACCAAGGAGTTGCGTGGTTAAGCACTACCTAACTTCTTGCTCTATTACTGGGCTGCAAATTTTAGAATATGTTATACTGGTGTTTTTTTTTAATAACCAACCCCACCTTGACTGCAGATTGAGAATGATGCATGTGGCGCTTCCTCTTTAATGACTCTTCAGTGCCTCGCCCTTTTGTTAACCCCATCAACGTACTCTAATAATGTTATAGTTAAAAATTGTATTAAGATCTGGAATCAACACAGCCGCCATTTTGGATTACAGACAACACCACTTACAGGTGAAACATGAAAAATTAGAATATCGTGCAAAAGTTCATTAATTTCAGTAATTCAACTTAAAAGGTGAAACTAACATATTATATAGACTCATTACAAGCAAAGTAAGATATTTCAAGCCTTTATTTGATATAATTTTGATGATTATGGCTTACAGCTTATGAAAACCCCAAATTCAGAATCTCAGAAAATTTGAATATTGTGAAAAGGTTCAGTATTGTAGGCTCAAAGTGTCACACTCTAATCAGCTAAACACCTGCAAAGGGTTCCTGAGCCTTTAAATGGTCTCTCAGTCTGGTTCAGTTGAATTCACAATCATGGGGAAGACTGCTGACCTGACAGTTGTGCAGAAAACCATCATTGACACCCTCCACAAGGAGGGAAAGCCTCAAAAGGTAATTGCAAAAGAAGTTGGATGTTCTTAAAGTGCTGTGTCAAAGCACATTAATAGAAAGTTAAGTGGAAGGGAAAAGTGTGGAAGAAAAAGGTGCACAAGCAGCAGGGATGACCGTAGCCTGGAGAGGATTGTCAGGAAAAGGCCATTCAAATGTGTGGGGAGCTTCACAAGGAGTGGACTGAGGCTGGAGTTACTGCATCAAGAGCCACCACACACAGACGGGTCCTGGACATGGGCTTCAAATGTCAAACGTCTTACCTGGGCTAAAGAAAAAAGAACTGGTCTGTTGCTCAGTGGTCCAAAGTCCTCTTTTCTGATGAGAGCAAATTTTGCATCTCATTTGGAAACCAAGGTCCCAGAGTCTGGAGGAAGAATGAAGAGGCACACAATCCAAGATGCTTGAAGTCCAGTGTGAAGTTTCCACAGTCTGTGTTGGTTTGGGGAGCCATGTCATCGGCTGGTGTTGGTCCACTGTGCTTTATTAGGTCCAGAGTCAACGCAGCCATCTACCGGGACATTTTAGAGCACTTCATGCTTCCTTCAGCAGACAAGCTTTATGGAGATTCTGACTTCATTTTCCAGCAGGATTTGGCACCTGCCCACACTGCCAAAAGTACCAAAACCTGGTTCAATGACCATGGTATTACGGTGCTTGATTGGCCAGCAAACTCTCCTGACCTGAACCCCATAGAGAATCTATGGGGCATTGCCAAGAGAAAGATGAGAGACATGAGACCAAACAATGCAGAAGAGCTGAAGGCCGCTATTGAAGCATCTTGGTCTTCCATAACACCTCAGCAGTGCCACAGGCTGATAGCATCCATGCCACGCCGCATTGAGGCAGTAATTAATGCAAAAGGGGCTCAAACCAAGTACTGAGTATATATGCATGATTATACTTTTCAGAGGGCCGACATTTCTGTATTTAAAATCCTTTTTTTTTTATTGATTTCATGTAATATTCAAATTTTCTGAGATTCTGAATTTGGGGTTTTCATAAGCTGTAAGCCATAATCATCAAAATTATATCAAATAAAGGCTTGAAATATCTTACTTTGCTTGTAATGAGTCTATATAATATATTAGTTTCACCTTTTAAGTTGAATTACTGAAATTAATGAACTTTTGCACGATATTCTAATTTTTCGAGTTTCACCTGTATATCCCCATTCCACTCCAACCCTTCCCTCTTTCACTGATAGGGCTTTTGCATCCTGGGTAGACAATGGAGTCATCTCTGTTAAGCATCTTTACACTGACAGAATATTTGAATGTTTTGATCAGCTGTCTCTTGTTTTTAACTTACCACAGAACCAATTTTTCAGATACTTCCAGATTCTAGACTTTATCTGTAAACACTTCCATGGGTTTTCTGCAACCCTGCACTCTACCTTTGTCGATACCACTTTTAAAATATTTATCCTTACCAAAGAAGTACCATCTCAAAGATATACAACACCTTATTCGTGTGCCACCATTTGGCCTCTGACAATTTCATCAGAAACAGAATGAGCGTTATTGCCAAGTATGCTTACAAAAGGAATTTGTCTTGGTGACAGGACCTTCCAGTGTACAACAATACGAAAACAGCAGCAAGACATAGATAACAAAAAAATAAATAAATAATTAGACATATACGTACATTCCCACATACACACACGTAGTGCAAACCATTTACAAATCCGTTATATAAAGAAAAAAAATACAGTATATTTTATTATGTACAGTGCAATGTATGTAATGGCAGAAGTGGATATGTTGGATAATATAAATAGACTTAACTGTGTATTGCACATAATTATTGCTCAATGGGGCAATTTTAACTGTTCATGAGATGGGTAGCCTGAGGGAAAAAAACGGTTCCTGTGCCTGACGGTTCTGGTGCTCACAGCTCTGAAGCATCAGCCAGAAGGCAACAGTTCAAAAAGGTAGTGGGCTGGGTGAGTGGGGTCCAGAGTGATTTTACCAGCCTTTTTCCTCACTCTGGAAGTGTATAGTTCTTGAAGGGGGGCAACCAATAATCCTCTCAGCAGTCTATCTGTGCTTTGCCTAACCATTCCCAAACCAGCTGGACCGCCTGGGGGTGGAGCCTCCACTTTCCGCTGAGCGCACCTGGTCATGACAGCGCTTCCGCTGCTTTGTTGAGGTTGCCGTGGATGCAAGTGGTGCAGTGATCTGATTCACTGCTGGCTCCAAAGGAGGACATGGCAGGCGAGTTGTGACATATGACGAGAGTGCACGGGGCCTTGGCGATTTATGTATGCTACCGTCGTAGTGCTGTCTGAGCGGATCAAGACGTGCTTGCCCTGAATTAGTGGGAAAAACCTCCACAAGGCAAAAAATACAGCCAGCAACTCTGGGCAGTTGATATGCCAATGCACGCGGTGCCCCAACCCTGTTTGGAGGCGTCTGTGGTGACCAGAACACGTCAGGACACCTGCTGAAGGGAGACTCCTGTCCGCAGGAAACAGAGGTCTGTCCAGGGGTTGAAAGTCTGGTGGCAGGCTGGAGGATGAACACATGGTCCTTGCCGCAGCGCCATACCCATCCCCAGGAGGATGCCGTATGCCCCAGGAGCCTCTGGAATTATTTTAGATGAACCGCCGTGCCTGGCTTGAACAAGGAGAGGCATTTCAGCACTGACTACGCACGCTCGTTGGTGAGGCGCTGTCATTGAGACTGAGTCTAATTCCATGCCGAGCAAAGAGATGCTCTGAACCGGGGAGAGCTTGCTCTTCTCGTCAGTTGACCTGAAGCCCTAGGTCGTCTGAGGTGCCGGAGGACCTGGTCTCTGTGGGCGCATAGTAACTCTCGAGAGTGGGCCAGGATGTCCACTTCCCTTAGCAGGGTAAGGGCTGCCTCTGTGACCTTCGTGAAGGCGCGAGGGGACAGGGACATTCCGATGGGGAGGACCTTGTACTGATACGCCTGGCTGTCGAACGCAAACTGTAGAAAGGGTCAGTGTCGAGGCAAGATAGAGACGTGGAAGTAATGTAGCTACAGTGGCTAGCAAGTGTTAGCTAACACATGTTGTACACTTGTTGTACCAACTCAAGTGTACAACAATTTTATGCTGCTTTTAGTTGGCATCACCATCCTACTGAATGTGTCCCTGTGTGCTGACCTCGCAGACTATGCACACAAAATATTGGTTCTCTTTGTTGATCACTGCAGCAAGCTTTATGGAAAAGAACATGTGACATACAACTTGCATGGATTGGTGCACCTCAGGCAAGATGCCAAAAAGTATGGTGTTCTTGATAACATCTCATGCTTCCCATTTGAAAACGTCCTTGGACGCCTGAAGAAACTGTTGCGCAAATGCTGCAACATTTCAGTGCCAATGTGTCTGTTGGAGAGTTATCCCTGCCAGGGGATCTGTTACTCCCCCTAGACACCCAGGAAGATTTGGCGTTGCTTGACAACAGTTTGAGGCAGGATAAAGAGCTCCAGCAACGATTTGTAAGTGTGCTGATTTAGTTTATAACGCCATAGGGTAATCTAAAAAGTAAAATTAAGATTGTACACTGCATATTCTACAGTCGGAATCCACAGCCTGTCACATTTTAAATTTATGAGAAACTTCAGAGAAATGTAATTTGTAACAATTTTTTTGTATTTTCAGCCTCGGTTTTTGGCAATCAAATGTGGGAGGGACCTAAAGACAACCGTGTGGCGAGTATCTTCTCTAATCACCTTTCCATCATTACAACCTGGACTGGTGTAGGGGATAAAGTATGTTTTAGTTCCTGAAGACCATTGTTCAAAGTAAGTTGGATATTTTTTTTTTTATATTTAAGTAGATGTGTATGACCTTCAAATGGAATGACAGATCTTTATTTTCTACAGGAGCCATCCGGAAGAACCCGGCAACCCAGGATGTCACTGATGAGGCGATCCAGGTTAACGTTATGCGTTACCTGAAAGGAGCATCTGACCACGAAGGTGGAAAAAGGCACGGCACAGCTGAGAGGGACCCACAGCCGACCCCTTAAACCTAGGCTGACTACTGACACCCCAGCATCACTGACAACAGAAACCCTTTCTTTATCCTGCAGTCAGTAACATCAAGACTCCTAAAAAAGCCTGCTAAAAGTGTCAGACTACACTCACCCAATCCAATAATTTTTTTTTTTTTTTTTCTCGTGACCCTGCCTTGAGGGCAGCTCCTTGGATGAATATGGGATGATTTGTCCTTTTATACAGGTGCATGAGGAATCACTGAAGATATGCCAATTTGCACTGCCTCATTCTGGAGGTCGGGAAAAAACGGTGATTCTTAGCCCACTACGCCACGCAGACCCCAACCACTCCAGACATTCTGATAGGCTGTGTTCTCTACAGCCATATTTTCTGCTGTTAATTGTATTTGTTCCCACTTGTTGTCATGTGTAAGTTGAATGTCAAAATGTATATTATACCTGTTATCCTGCACATTCTTTGATACCAAAGATCTCAATTATTTCATATACAATTTGCTGCTTATTTCATTGTTTTCATTCCTAACGAATGTGTTAGGAATGCGGCTGCCGGTGCGCCGTCAAACGTGTTTGCGATAACGCCATTCTGCCACTTCTACTGCCTCCGGAGCACCGCCAGCGGCCCGCTGACTCATTGCTATCTGGGTATAAAGATCAAGATAGAACTCTTTAAAGGCATTATTAATATCAATGGCCATGGTAAAGATTTAACTACCAGCAGATTTCACTGAGGGAATGGTAGAGAAAGACTCGCTCTGTTTTATATATCTAGCTGAACGTTTTCCTGCTTTGTCCCCTGACTCAAAGTTTTACTGTCTTGCCCTGAATAACCAAAACTCCACCTTCCATGTCAAACTAGCATTATATCTATATTTCAATAGGGTCAATTCTCAGAGGCCATCAGATGACATACGGCGCTTCAGTTCTGCCTCAGCACTTTTAATATTTCCTTCCAACTCCACAAGTTCTCGTACTGTGGATTTTTTGATGAATGAGGCATACTGTATGATCGGATCACTAAGAACCGCCCACAGAGGATACTCAGGACCAGTTGGTCTCCATAAAAACATTGATTTCAGTATTTAACATTTGGAACATGGAAATCAGGATTTTGCAAAAGGGATACATTAAGATGCCAACTATATGATTTACTTTTCTCCTTATGTAGCAACACCTCTAAACTCACTAGGGTCTGATCTGAGACTAAAATGTTTACAATTGAACAATCAACAACAGATGAAATGATGGATTTGGATATAAAAAAAGATATATATTCTAGAATATATTTTATGGACTGATCCAAAAAAAATGTATAGTCCCTAGCAGATGGGTTCAAAAGTCTCCAAATATCTGTAAGACCACATTTGTACACATCCTGTGAAGTGTCTATGTTGCTCTAGGGGGCTTACACACTTTTGCTTCACTGCAATCAAGGACTGAGTCCATAAAAAGTTTAAAGTCTCCTCCCAATATTATATCATAAGCAGTGCCAGCGGCTTGCAACATCCCTACAAGATCTATAAAAAATCCCTGATCATCAGTATTGAAAGACAAAGGGACAGTCCTGTAACCATTCCCCACGACACAGCACAACAAAGGGACAGTCCTGAAACCATCAGCCACTACACCTTCCAACAGCTCCAGCTACAGTGCATCACCTCCCCCACCTCAGCAGGGGCCTGTGCACCCCCACCAATGCCCACCTTAAAGGTACCCCCCTCCAGCCTCCCACCCACCTCAGTGACGACTCTTTCCATCCATGAGAGGGACGTCAACAAACTCTTCAGGATACAGAACCTGAAGCTGCTGGGACACCTCACTGGAGACATGTCACGTGCCAGCCTGCTTCAAGTCCTCAACTATCATCCCTGTTCCCAAGAAGTCAAGGACCACAGGACTTAAAGACTTCAGACCCGTCGCCCTGACCTCTTTATGAAGTCCTTTGAGCACCTTGTGCTTTCACACCTCAAAGACATCACCGACCCCCTCCTGGACCTCCTGCAGTTTGCATACAGAGCCAACAGGTCTGTAGACGACGCAGTCAACTTGGCCCTCCATTACATCCTCCAGCACCTGGACTCCGCAAGGACTCCGCAAGAATCTACTCCAGGATCCTGTTTGTGGATTTCAGCTCTGCCTTTAACACCATCATCCCAGCATGTGAAGCTGGGGAAACACGTCTCTGACTCACAGACCATTAGCACTGGATCCCCCCAGGGCTGCGTTCTTTCTCCTCTGCTCTTCTCCCAGTACACTAACAGCTGCACCTCCAGTCACCAGTCCGTCAAGCTTCTGAAGTTTGCGGATGACACCTCCCTCATCGGACTCATCTCTAATGGTGAAGAGTCCACCTACAGGGAGGTTGATCACCTGGTGACCTAGTGTAATCAAAACAACCTTGAGCTCAACGCTCTAAAGACAGTGGAGTTGGTTGTGGACTTCAGGAAGAATTCCGCCTCACCTGCACCTGCCCCCATCACCCTCTGTGAATCCACAATTGACACTGTGGAGTCTTTCCGCTTCCTGGGAACTATCATCTCCCAGGACCTCAAGTGGGAGCTGAACATCAGCTCCCTCATCAAGAAAGCACAACAGAGAACGTACTTCCTGTGGCAGCTGAAGAAATTCAACCTGCCAAAGACAATGATGGTGCACTTCTACACAGCCATCATCGAGTCCATCCTCCATCACTATCTGGTACGCTGCTACTACTGCCAAGGACAAGAGCAGACTGCAGCGTGTCATCCGGTCTGCAGAGAAGGTGATTGGCTGCAATCTGCCGCCGCTCCAGGACCTGTACGCCTCCAGGACCCTGAAGCGTGCTGGAAAGATTGTGGCTGATCTCTCCCACCCTGGCCACAATCTCTTTGAGACACTCCCCTCTGGCAGTAGGTTGAGGTCCATCAGGACAAAAACTTCATGCCAGTGACAACAGTTTCTTCCCATCTGCCACTTGCCTTATCAACAAGGCCCGGTACCCACCCTGACACTCACCACACTCTACCTCTGGCTCTACATGCCACTGTACTTACGCTGCTGCTCTTTTATTTTTATTCTTACTTTTAATATATACTGTGTGGACATATTTATATTTATATTGCTTATATTTTAATACTTGTTTTTTTTTATATTTAGAGAATGTGTGACACGCGCCTACAACACCAAAACAAATTCCTTGTATGCGTAAAAAACATACTTGGCAATAAAGCTTATTCTGATTTCTTATTTTCTGATTTCTGATTAGGTGCGAAAATATTAGCCAAAATCAGACTTAGTCCCTGAATTTCCACTAAAACAATAATGATTCTTCCTAATTTATCTTTAATCTGTTTGAGATATTTGAATTGTAGATGTTTACTTATAAGTGTAATGATTCCCTTCTTACTTGAGCCATTCCTGCTCTTACTTGAGCCAGCACTAAAGAAAACATGTCCACCCCATATCTTCCCAAATTTTTCAGCTTCCTGCGGGGAAGGATTAGTTTCTTGAAGAAACACAATATCATATTTCATCCACAACTGTCCTAAAAGGAGTGTTATTTAACAAAACAAGCTCCAGCCGCTAGGCGGAACAGCGCAAAAGGAAACAAAATACGCATCCCGGGTTCCTCGGATGGTGAAGAGTCAATTCATTCGGAGGCATATAAGTATATAAAAGTATATACCATGACTTACACAGTCCGTCTTAATAAAATACAGCCTTTGTGTGGGCCTGTAGATATTTTACAGTCAACCGTAGAGTCTATTTTCAATCTGGCCAGGAACTTCATTGTAAATGTGATCTGTTATGTTGAGCAGACTCGGGAAGAGCTCGTCCAGAAATTTCCCCATATCTCTGCCTTCTTCATGATCAGGTATTCCAATTGACTGAAGAATTCCTCAGTTGTTCCTTCGGCTTCGATTGTCCAAATCTTCAAATTTTTCCAAAAATGTTTCCACGTCTATCTTGGTCACGGGCGGATTAGTGGATAATTCCCTTCCGATGACTCCAGATAATTTATCTGTTTTGTGACTAACTCAGATAATTTTATTTCAATTGCCGTAAATGATCGAAGTATTACAGCGAGATCCTCCAAGTCAGCAACAACCTTCATCAGCATCTTCTCCCGCCGCGTCATCCAAATCGAGTCCCCGGTCCACAGGCCTATCTGGGCTTTAATTTTGAACACGTAAGTGTATTTTAATGTCTCCAGAGCCCGATGATTTTGACTTCTTTGCCATGTTTACCTCAAACAGCAAATGTGTAACTGGGTGTTTTGAATTTCACCAGATTATATCATGAAAATAATTGTAAAAATTAAAGTGCACAGAGCTGTCTCTCACACGTCTGCCCTTCGCATGGCCTCACGTGGAGCTATTGTTATTATTAATTTAGACTAGCTACACTGACCTAACCATAGGTAATGAGGAGCTTTTCCTCCTGTGTGATTTACTGCATGTTCTGTTTGAATGATGTTTGAAATTAGGATATAAACAGGACAATAATGGGCTCATATAATAATGGGCTAATATAAATAAATATTCTCTTCAATTTTTTAAATGGGGGAGAGAAAACATCCTGTAGCTTTTTTTTGTTTACATTAACAACAAAAATAATGTCACTAGTTACATGCCCTTAAACTTGAAAACCATGAACAAAAATATGTAAAATGAAAGGAAATGCGACCCTGTATACTTTAAATACTGGTTACGATTTTACTGTGGTGGGTTGCCACTTGATTTCCAATATAAATCTGGGTCCCAAAGCAAAGCCAGTTGAGAACCACTGCTTTATACAACTGCCTAATTCTTCACATTGCAACATTTTTAAGTGACTTAAGTGTACAAATATCTTTTAGGGCCACTGTACACACACACACACACACACAAACACACACAACTACCTGTGAACAACCATAAACAAGATTATGCAATCTATTCACACTAAAAATACATTAAAGAGCAGTGTGGCCCACTTTTTGATATCAACAATGTAAAGCTGCACAGGAAACAAGAGAAAGACTGAGAGATGGGAATAATGAGAAAGAGATAAATGAATAACATAAGAAATAATTCAGTTAAAAATTGAGTTGTTCAAATTATTATTGGTCAAATTTCTCTTAAATAATCTATTCAGGCAGTTCATCCTCACTGGCATACTGACATTAGGAATTGTTGAGCCCAGCCACAGAAAATAGGCAAATAGATTGACATTTTTCATTTCATTTAGCTTTTATCCAAAGCAACCTACTAATGAGAATAATAAAAGCAGACGTGATTAATCCAAGGGAGAAAATAATGCATGAAGTGCTTAGCATACCAAAGACAGCATGCTTCCAGAACACTGAAATAAATGAAAATTACATTTACTCATATTAAGTCTCTATAGACATACTGTATTCCATCATTAACAAATGTCATACACTCATTAAACACACATCAGAGAGACAAAGCGATCACTCACCTAATCACTGCTGAGACATTCACACACATGCACATGTCCAGACAGGTGCCAGTAGTGTGGAAGTTTTCCCTCAAGCTCAGTTTCAAATAAACACAAGCAGAAATGTGGCCAGACTCCAGGGGCGAGTTACTCTGACTCCAGATGCTCCAGAGTGTGCGCGATTTTAAGCTGCGTGTGTAGCTCATCCAACCCCCTCCATTCAACCCCCCCAACCCCAACCTTTGCTTAATCCTTTGCTTACCCTGCCACAAGAGATGCCAGCAAGGGAGAGACATATTACAAAACTGAATTACTATCATTGGAGTAATGGTTTATTAACTGAGCATCTGCATCCTGCACCTCAAATAAAATAACACAGTTTAAATATAGCTGTAATGTTTCTATGCTGTAGATATTTCACTAACACAGGACATAAACAAAGAGTCTAGAGTACCAACTCAGTGATCACTCCGTAAGTCCAACCACTACTTAAAATTAAAGTATCCAACAGTATTTACTCAATCAGCATTTCACCAACACTAAACAAGAGCCACATGAATCTCATGACCCCTTAAGAAGAATGGGGTATGGCCTGGTCATATTTCAGCCCAAAACCAAAAGGGATATTATATTTTGACATGAAAAAAAATAAAGCTATTTTGACAATTAAACTCATTTTGGACTGAAATTCTCAAGTCATTTATATTTGTGTAGCACTTTCATCTACACATATCACCTCAAAGCAGATTTACAAAGAATCATGACTTAATGTTTTATTTTTTGTCTTATGTCTTGTTTTACTTTATGTCTTAAAGGAAACCTATTATGCCCCTTTTTACAAGATGTAATATAAGTCTCAGGTGTCCCCAGAATGTGTCTATGAAGTTTCAGCTCAAAATACCCCACGGATCGTCTAGGTTACGTATGTAACCTCCATTCCCTAATGGAGGGAACAAGACATTGTGTCGGAGAAGCGACACTAGGGGTCTCTCTTGAGCGCCTAATATGCCTCAGAACTATGAAAAAAGGCCAATGAGAAGTGGGCAGACAGTATTTGCATACCCCGCCCCCAGACATACGGGTATAAAGGCGAGGAAATACTATGAGTTCATTCAGGATTTTTCTGAGGAGCCGGAAATGGTCCGACCACTACAGTGGCTCGGCTCAGCGACGTGGCCGGGAGGATGTAATCAGGGAACGGAGGTTACATACGTAACCTAGACGTTCCCCGTCTGTCGAATACGTCACATGGGTTTTTAGGCGACATGTGGAAAGTGGCACGGTGGTAGATCCAGCCTCAAGGAGGGGGGAGTTGTTACAAAAAGGCGACCAGAGGGCAGCTGGGACTGCCTAAGGGAGAAGGGGATCCACTTTTGTAAGTGGACCGTACCGTGGATAATACACACTATGGGAGTCCGCGTAGGAGTCCTTGACCTGCGGAGCACCTATTCCAGTACAGGGTAGATTAAGTACCCATAGTGGACTGGGTCGGTGAGTTCCTCCGCTGAACTGCAGACCCAAAAGGGCTAGGGAGGAATGATCCAGGGATCCTAATGAGTGGGATCTCCTGGGAGAGAAAGCACACAGTTTTACCTCTGCTGAGGGAAAGGGCGCTGGGGAGCAAGCAATCCACCCGGCCAGTTCGTCAGCGTGCCACCGAGTTCTACGGGCTCGGACTTGAGAAGACACGGGACGATACTGACTCAACCCGGAGATTGTAAAATCTTGTAAAGGTATTAGGTGTTGCCCAACCCGCAGCTCTGCATATGTCTGCCAGGGAGGTACCCCTGGCCAGTGCCCACGAGGACACAACACTTCTTGTTGAGTGTGCTCGGACCCGCAAGGGGGCAGGCGCGGCCTAGGTGTGATAGGCCAATGAAATGGCATCCACGACCCAGTGGGAAAGCCTCTGTTTGGAGACAGCATTCCCTTTCCGCTGTCCACCAAAGCAGACAAAGAGCTACTCAGAGTATCAAAAGCTCCGCGTGGGGTCCAAAAGGTGTGCAAAGCACGTACCGGACACAGCAACGAAGGGGCTGGGTCACACTCCTCCAGGGGCAGCACTTGCAGGTTCACTACCTGGTCTCTAAAGGGCTTGGTAGGAACCTTGGGCACGTAGCCCGGTCGCGGTCTTAGGATCACATATGTGTCTGCCGGACCGAACTCCAGGCAAGTATCGCTGACAGAGAACGTTTGCAGGTCCCTGACCCTCTTGATGGAGGCAAGCGCGATCAGCAGGGTCGTCTTTAGGGAGAGGACCCTGAGTCCAGCTGATTCTAGCACCTCGAAGGGGGATCTCTGAAGACCGGCGAGGACCACCGAGAAATCCCATGAGGGGAACAGGCTTGGCCAGGATGTGAGTGGCACGCAGCGACCTGAGTCAGGATGTGAGAGATGGACTCCGTCTGTTTCTTCACCGCGGAGAACTGCTGGGCCAAATCCTTGACGGTGTCGCCGAAGAGGCCGAACTGGGAGACTGGGGCGTGTTGTAGAAATTTTGATGCTTAGTGGTCAAGACTCAGTCATTGCACAGGAATGCCACATGGTCTTCTGATCTGGAAAGGGAGAAGACATTGGGAAATTTATGTTTGAACAAGGGACAGTATTTACGACTGAAAAGCAGAACAGAGACACCTCGGTCCAGGCTGACTGGGGACCTCTGCCCTCTTCAGGTCAAAGGTCATGTAGTACAGGGGGGTACGTTTGGCTGGTTAATAGAAAATCAAGCCTAGTAGCCTAATCCCTGTATCCAAGGGAGAGAAGGGGGGAGGAAGATCTGCTTCTGCCAGTTGACCTCGGGGGAGAAATGTATTAGAAAGGCAGCCCTGCCTGATAAAAAACACTCTCTCATGACACAGACAGGTTGCTGTGTAATGACTGGGTCTTCTTGCAAGAATAAATTTATTTTAAAAGACTGTTTGAGTCAGAGTGTCTCTTACACAGTGATAATGGTTGGTTGATAATTTTATGCCACAACAGGTGTCAAGAAAGCGAAAGAGGGGTGCTCTCCACGATGACGTCAGCTCATCATGCACCTCCGGGGAAAACGGGACCATCGGGCTCATCCACCTCGAGCTCCAAAGGATAAGCAGGCTGGCTGTGAGGCGAGCCGTTGTTGCCTCGAGCACGGATGGGAGTCAATGAGCGTGCCGGTGGGCGGGTGGTCCGAGGGGGCGTATCTGGCCGAGCTGCACCCGCTGCCATCCCCCCAATCCCGTGGGAAGAAGGAGCGATGCGGGGGGCTGCTGGAGTGGCTTTCTTTCTATTGAAAGCGAGCCACGACAGCAACGTTGCCATGGTCATGCCCTCGCAGTGAGAGCATGAACCATCCACAAACACAGCCTCGGTGTGATTGCTGCCCAGACACACGAGAAAATGCCTGTGGCTGTCTGAAGTGGAGAGCACTCTACCGCATCCAGGAACTACACAGGGGCGGAAGGGCCTCTCTAAAAAGACGCATCCTGAAAAGGACGTTCAACGCCACTGTGTATTGCTCTTTTAGTGAAATATACTCTTTTAAAGAAAATCACTCTTTTAATAACTCTTTTAGAGTTTTTTTCTCTGCGCTGTCGAAGCTTCTAGGGGCAAACTGCACTGCGTGCAAGGAAGGAGAAATCCGCTGTAATGCGCCGTCAATCCAACAGCATGCAGAGCGTCAGAGGAATAACAGGAACAGGTGTGATTCGTAGCAAACAGCATGCACAACCATCGGCTCAAAATTTTTGAATGAAATGAGTATTTCCTCGCCTTTATACCCGTATGTCCGGGGGCGGGGTATGCAAATACTGTCTGCCAACTTCTCATTGGCCTTTTTTCATAGTTCAGAGGCATATTCGGTGCTCAAGAGAGACCCCTAGTGTCGCTTCTCCGACACAACGTCGAGAGAGCGACAGACGGGTTACATTTATTATACCATGTTGTAAATGTCTCTTTTTGGATGGAATCAAAAACACTTGGTCTCTTTAAATGCAAATGAGCTGCTGCTTCTCGCCCCCTTTCAGGAAGAGAGCTGTGTCTTTACAGCTCGTGAACAGCTTAAAAAAAAAAGTCTGCTCTCTGCCTCACATTACTTCAGGCAGATTTTTCAAAAGCGACAAAATTGGCAAAAAAGTTATTGATATTTAGTAAATAAAAATCTTATTATTGCTAGCTAAAGTTGATTTAGCAAGTTTCACAGAAACTGCCAAAAAACGTTTATATAAAAAGAAGAGGCTTGCCGATGACAGTCACTACAGCATACTACATACACTATAGTAAAAACAAATCAGAACCAATATGACTGACAGCGTAAATACCGTAGTTCAGCCATATATGTATGAACCAGAGTCGGACACTGATGAAGGAGAGACTCAACTGTGAGAATGAACCAGGATGCCTCTGAATTGTTAATTGACACTACACAGCTGTGGTGAGTCAGTCTGGCAACCAACATCCCTCGTGGTACTGTTATGTTGTGCAGATGAGCTGGTCTTTGCAAGTAAATTCCACTTTTATTTCTCTCTTATGTTCACAGAAAACGTACATAGTTTTCAAAAAGACAATCACCTTATTGTATTGGCAATGGTAACTTTAGCTGCATTAACTGTGCTAACAAGCACATTTGGAAAGGCGATTTGCAAACATTCATAAAATCTAAACTTACATCTTCAGGATATAAAGCTGGAACACAAACTTTTGGTAATAATCCATGCTTGAGAATAATTTTTTTGGAAAATTCTGCTTTATATTGACACTCATTCACAAAGCAGTCCAGTGTAAAATTATTTACACAAACATACACACATTTTTGTTTGTTTTGAGGCACAGTTCCTTCAAAAACAAAACTTGTCCACAGCGTCTTCAGTGGCTCTGATGCCGGGAGTACATGAAGACTCTTATGTTCACTTTTACAGCCAACAACAGAACACTTATGATGCTTATGAAGCTGAGACATTATTCTTCTCACTGTATCTGCTCTAGTGCGGAAAAAAATGGCAGACTGTGTGTAGATCACTCAGGGGAAGATCTCTATGATAATAGGGTGGAGTCCGTCACCAGTCGTGGACGAGGCCTACTCTAATGTGATATCACTTTACAGCAGAAATGAAAACCATTCATTTTGACACACTGTTTTTAATTTATTGAAATATAAGAAAGAGGAGTGGGTGGACTTTTAACACTGTATGGTGGAGATGTACACACACTGCCGACTCGCATTTATATATAAACACCATGTAAAAGTGAATTATGCATAATAGGTCCCCTTTAAAACCTCCCAGTAAGCCAGACAAAGGTGACAAGTTATCATATTTTGTTATGATTGAGTCACCAAATAACATTAAAAAAAAGTAGAAATACACAAAGTGGCCATTTATTATTATTATAATTATTATTAAAGATATGTCATTCAATATTTGTACCTGGCTGTTGAACTGGTAATGCCTTTCCACTGAATTTGGTAAAAACTAATTGTATTACGGTATTCTTTAATACAGTAAAAAAAAAAAAATACTGTATTGAGAATCTAAGGAAAATCATCACTGAGAATATTGGAAATAAGAAAGAAAAAAAACCTTCAAAAGTCAATAAGAATTTAGAGTGAAATGTGCTTAATGTTCATAAAATAAATGACACAATGCATAACATCTTACTAGTCCTAAAAATAGGCTCGTTCTCATTTTATCCTTTTAATTTCTTATGTCTTTTTTCACTCAGATCTTTGCTGAACTGATTGTACACACATGCCTAAATAATGCAAACAGATGTTTCCCTCATGCTTCAACAATTACAGTCAGGTGTTCATGGGCAAACTAAAAATACACACAATTCTCCTTCCAAATTTTACCACACACTGGATTGCTTACTGAACTCTTATTTATACCTCTAAAACAAGCTTCCATCCTGTTCTCAGTATCTCTCTCAGCAGTGACCTCGAGATCTAAGCTCTTTGTGTTACATAGATTTGATCCTGTGGACGAGGAACACAATCATGTTTAAAAGCATCTTAACAGAGTGGACAATATCTGCAGGCTGTGGGGAGGGACAAAGAGAGAGAGAGGAAGAGTGATGGTGGCATAGTGGTCTAAGCACATAACATAAGAAGGTCGCTGGTTCGATCCCCACAGCCACCACCATTGTGTCCTTGAGCAAGGCACTTAACTCCAGGATGCTCCGGGGGGATTGTCCCTGTAATAAGTGCACTGAAAGTCACTTTGGATAAAAGCGTCTGCCAAATGCATAAATGTAAATGTAAAAAGAGAGAGAGAGAGCGAGGGATGTGGACTACCAGATGCCAGAGTGAGACAGAGAGAACAGAGCAGGATAATAAAAGAGATGGAGAGGAGGAAGAGGAAGAGCGAGTTGAATGTGTGCCTGTAGGAATCTCTCTGGGATACCTCACTATAGCTGCTAATTAGTAAATGAAGGCAATTAAATATTAATTTAGGCAGATGTGAGCTCCAACAGAATCAATATACGTACATCACCCAGTGTTAATTTCTTTCAATGATTAAGTAATAACTTTAGTATTTTGATGAAAATGGTAATACATTTTGAATATATCATTTTAAAATGGCATACACACACATATATATATATATATATATATATATATATATATATATATATATATAGATGAGAGAGAGAGAGAGAGAGAGAGAGAGAGAGACTTGACTTTTAACACACTTTAATTTACAAAAACACTAAGAAAACAATCCAAAAGAAACAAATAAACAAATACAATTCTTATCACCAATTAAATACCAGATTCCCTGATTCACTTATAGTCACCAGAACCGCTCCAACACCCCATCTCCATTCAAAATAAGAGATATTGTTAGTGTTCCGATAATAGGTATATTCAATGACCACTCTTGACTTCACCAAAGACTTAAAAAGGGGCACCATGCTTACATCCTCTCCAGTATTTTTGCACTGATGTGTCTTAAAAATTGCTAGTTTAGCTTGCCCTATTAAAAAATTGGCAAGTGTACACTGTTGCTGCCAAGACTTCCTATATCGGCATCCCAATATAAATAGACTATTGGTATATGAGAAACCCAATTTTACAATGATTTCTCCCTACAATTCAAACAATGAACAGAGTCTAAGACACTCACAAAACATATGAAAAACAGTGTCAATTGCATTACAAAAAGGACATATCGGTAAAACAGTCTCATTAAGCTTTGAAATAAAAGCGTTTGAGGCAATAATACAATGCAA
This sequence comes from Xyrauchen texanus, assembly GCF_025860055.1. Classification (NCBI taxonomy): domain Eukaryota; kingdom Metazoa; phylum Chordata; class Actinopteri; order Cypriniformes; family Catostomidae; genus Xyrauchen; species Xyrauchen texanus. The sequence continues at coordinate 52,468,496 of NC_068279.1, read as the reverse complement.
TAACATCACATCTCTTAGAGATAGGGGGTTTATACAGTAATCTCCAGGATGGATATACCTCATCAAAAATAGAAAGCCAAGTCCTCCATTTAGTGTCCAGTCTTTGTTTCAATTGCCCAAGATGTACAGACTTCACACAACTATGATATAAAAAAAAATTCTCAATACAATAAAATACCAAATCCCTGTACCCTTTCAGTAAGTTTGTTAGGCTTGTATCATCAACTGATTCCCAATCTTTAAGAACCACCTTAAATTCAGGAAATGTCTGAGGAATAAAACCATTCAGAAGAACGTTATTTATAAAAGACGTCAACATCGGAGGAAAAGAGGCCTTAAGATTCCTAACTAATCCCTCCACAATTCTAACCGAAGTTAGCCCAACTTGATTAGCAAGTTCATGTTCAGTTCGCCACTGGCCTTTTGTTAAATCAATCAAGTCCATTACTTTCGTAATGCCAGCATTCAAAAATGCGGTGGTTAAAGATGAGGACATATTATATGGCACTTCAAAAAGAGGATTAAAAAAAGAGGTTCTGCAATACCATAATGCTCATCCTCTTTTCTTAGCAGTTTAAAACTATCCCATGATTTAAACACTGATCCATAAAAACTGAAAGGCAAAAAATGCGTCTTCTCCACAAAGGATTTCTGCATTAGGAACAACTGCTTGTCAAGACCAATTCCTCCAAGACTCTTGAGTATATGAAGACCAATAGCAAACCAAGGCACATGATCTGAACAGTACAAGAGTTTTTGCAGTGTATGCAATCTCATTGCCATAATCTTAGATTCTAAATGTATTAGTCCCTGCCCTCCCTCTGCCACAGGGAGATACATTTATGCCATAGCATTGAAGCTGCCAAGTTGTTTATAACCAAACATCTCCCTCTATAAGAGAGTTGTGGAAGAATCCATCGCCACTTCTGAATTCTAAGAATCACCCAATCAAAAAGCCCTTCCCAATTCTTTTCTGTGTAACAATGAGTCCCAAAGTAAAGACCAAGGACTCTAAAGCCATCTCGGGCCCATCTACATTGCAGTGGGAGCTGGGGAGGTCCTCCACCCTGCCATTCTCCCAACAGCAAGGATGCACATTTCCCAAAGTTAATACATTTTCGAAATCTATCTAAAGAAGATATAAATTTTGAAACATCTTCCGAGTCTTTTATAACTACTGTTATGTCATCTGCGTAAGCTGTAAGTTTAACTGGATCTACTCTGGGGAAACTGGGAATATTAACACCATGTAGTTGCTTCCTAAGTGAAGCTAGGAGAGGCTCAATAGATATTGCATACAGGAGACCTGAAAGAGGGCACCCCTGCCTTATTCCCCTGGTTACAGAAAAAGGCCTAGTTAGGAAACCTTAACATGCTGTAAATTTCATTATATAACATTTTAATGAGAGAAACAAAATAAGGACCAAAACCAAAAGCTTCCAGGGTCTTAAATAAATAATGATGGTCTACCCTGTCAAACGCCTTTTCTTGGTCTAGTGAAAGAAACCCAAAATCCAAATTATGCATTTTTGCAACAGTAATAGTATCTCTCAACAAAAAGAGATTGTCAAAAATCGACCTTTTAGGAATACAAAATGTTTGATCATTATGAATGACTGATGCCATAAATTTTTTAAGTCGATTAGTCAATGCTTTTGACAATATCTTAAAATCAGCACAGATCAATGATACCGGATGCCAGTTCTTTAGACACACAAGATCACCCCTTTTTTGGGATTAGTGTTAAAATTGCCCTTCGACAACTCAAAGGAAGAGTTTCTTGCTCAATACATTCAAGAAAAACACCATATAGGTCTTGTCCAATTAAATTCCAGAAAGACTTGAAAAACTCTGCTGAAAGTCCATCCAACCCAGGTGATTTCCCAGAACACATCTCCTGAACCGCATGAGAAAGTTCTCCAAATGATAAAGGACTGTCCAAGTCATCATGATCCTCTTCAGATAGTTTAGATAAATCATATAAAAATTAATCAGCTACAGCTCCATCACATTTCTCGGAACAGTATAAATCCTCATAAAAGGAAAGAGCATATGCTTGAATTTCCTGTTGATCAGTTGTAACTCCACCACATGGCATCTTCAATTGATGAAAGATCTTCTGTTCTCTTGACTTTTTTTCAAGTCCAAAAAAGAAAACTGTTGGAGCATCCATGTCATTCAGCTGGGCAAACCTGGTCCTTAGAAGGGCTGTTTTTTCTCGTTCCTCCAATAAGTTCTTATAAGGATCTTATCTCTTGCAACAGAGTCAATAAAAGATGAATTATTGTGGGTAGAATCACTGCTTTGCCCAAGAATATCTTTTTCCAGAGACTTCATTTTTTCTTTAAGGGCTCTAGTACTATGTGCAGTGTACTGTTGGCAAAAAGTCTTAATTTGAGCTTTACCGATATCCCACCATTGACTCAATGACTGAAAACTTCATCTATTATTAAAGTGCCAATGTGATTTAGAGAATCTAGGAAATGAGACAGAAACTTTAATAGATACATAGTGATGATCTGATAAAAAAGATGGCGAAATTGAGCTATTAAAGAAACTTCCACTATTGCCTTTTGCAACATAGAAATGGTCAAGTCTAGCTCCTGACATATTATTTGAAATAGCTTTCAACCATGAGTACTGTCTAACCCCAGGAAAGGCCTCTCTCCATAGATCTACTAAATTGTGATCATTAAGTAATTTCTTTAAACTCTCAGCAGAAGGTGGATGAGGTTCATCATGATTTCTATCCAGATCTGGATTAACAGTACAATTAAAATCACCACCAAGTACAAGAATATTTTCCTGAGGACACTGTGATAAAGCATTAGAAAGTATTTAAGAAATAGTGCGGTTGGAGAGGATGTGACAAGTTGCATAGCTCGGTCTCTCTGCCGAATTTAAGCCAAACATAAACACTAAACCCAAATACGAAGAAAATAGACGCGGTGAAAGATGTCCAAACAGTCAAAGAACTCCGGCTCGGGCAAATCCTCGACAAGTAAGCAATCTAATATAACGGATTGTGCCTCTCTCGGGAACGTGGCGGCCCAAGCTAGCGCTGCTAGGCTGACGAGGGCAGAGACTGAGGACGCCCGAAAAGACAACACACTCGAAAGGGTGATTGAGAAGCTGGATGATGTGTGCCGTAGTGTGGAGAGATGGAGAGCTGAAATGAGGGCTGAGATTGTTGCTCTGAGGACTGACCTGGGAGGAGTAGAGAGGCGTATCCAGACCGCAGAAGCCCGCATCAGTGATACAGAAGACGAACTCCCCGAGTTGAGAGAGCTAAAGGCCTTGAAAGCGGAGGTGGCTCAGATACGCGAGGAAAACACTCAGTTGCGGGCTGAAAATGCGACTATAAAAAGAAAGCTTATTGATCTCGAGTCACGGGGATGCAGAAAGAATCTCGTGGGAATTCCGGAGGGAGAAGAACCAACAGAGGTAGAGGGTTTCCTCGAATCGTTGATCCAGGAGCTGGTAGAGGTTCCTCAGGTGACAATAGAACGGGCGCACAGGCTTGGCACGAGAAGAGGAGACACGGATCCCCCGCGCGGCTTCATAATGAGATTCCTGAATTTCCAGGATAAGGAGCAAGTCATACGCGCCGCCAAGCTTAAGAAAAACATCCAGTACAAGGGGAAGAAGATCTACTTTGCCCAGGATTTACCGTATCCCATTCGTCAACAGCGAGCAGAATTCCAACAGGCCTGCGAGGAATTCAGAAGAAGGAAACTAAGGCATGGTTGCTGCTGACATACGAAGGAAAGAAATACGTGTTTAAATCGCCAACGGAAGCTGAGAGCCTCCTGAAAATAATGCAACAAAGCAACGCAAAGGACTGAGCAGATGGACTGAAAGAGATCCGCCAATAGGGGGTATGTGAGTTTGGGTCTACTAGACTTTTTTTGGAACTGGTCACTTATAATCCAATACCCTATTATTGGCTCTGTAATTATAATTCTTTCACCGGGCTATGTGTCAACAAATATATACGGGTTATATACATAAAAGTGGAGGGTTGGGCTTGAGGAAATGTAATATATTACTAATGAAGGCAGCAGAGCATAGAGGCATACTTATGTTATCATGGACTGGATGAACACCAGAAGTTCGGGTATGGAGGGCCCTCATTTAGAGATAGCTCTGCCTCCAAGTTTTGATCTTTTAGTTGATCAGGTTTTGGAATCGTCACTATTTTTTGTACGAATCCTTTTTTTTTTTGCTGTTTTTCTTTTACTATGTTAACTGTTGTTGCTGTTCTTGTTCTATTGTGTTCTGTTTGACCAGAGAGCTTTACCATATCGTTGTTTTAATGGTGGTGAATTCAAATCAAGGGAAATAATGACATCTGATAAGTTAAGAGTAGCATCCTTTAATGTTAACGGCATATTAAACCCAATCAAACGGTCAAGAATACTAACGAAAATGAGGAAAGAAAAAATAGCCATTATATACTTGCAAGAAACCCATTTAAATGATTCAGAACATCAAAAACTAACTAAACTCGTTTATAATAAACTGTATTTTTCCTCGTTCAAGGGTAGACATAAGAGGGGAGTTGCAATATTGATTTCAAGCCGAATAACTTTCGAACAGAGCCTTGAGTATAAAGATAAAGAGGGCAGATTAATACTCGTTAAGGGTGCTATTAACAGAGAGGTGTTTAATTTTCTAAATGCATATGCTCCTCCTATGAGAGATTTCATTTTCTATACTCATGACTTGATTGTAAACCACTCAGAGGGAACTCTTATCTGTGGCGGAGATTGGAATCTTCACCTCCAGCCTACACTGGATGTGTCAAATTCAAAAAACTTAGGAAAAACGATAAACAACAAATTCCACAAATTGATAAAAAACATAGGACTGATTGACATCTGGAGAGAGATGAATCCCTATGTCCGCCAATACACCCACACTGCAAAAAATGATTTTCTTGACAAGTATTTTTGTCTTGTATTCCTGTCAAATTATCTAAACTTTCTTAAAACATGATTTATTTACTTGTCAAGCAAAATGGGATAAGATATTAAGTCTTGTTTTAAGATAAATCTGACTAAATTTAGTGAACTTTAGACTCAAAACAAGAAAAAAAATCTGCCAATGTGGTAAGCAAAATAAACTTAATTTAAAAGGAAAACAAGTTTATTTTGCTTATCCCATTGGCAGATTTTTTTTCTTGTTTTGAGTCTAAAGTTCACTAAATTTAGTCAGATTTATCTTAAAACAAGACTTAATATCTTATCCCATTTTGCTTGACAAGTAAATAAATCGTGTTTTAAGAAAGTTTAGATAATTTGACAGGAATACAAGACAAAAATACTTGTCTAGAAAATCATTTTTTGCAGTGCACTTTTCTAACCCACATACAATATATACTAGAATAGACTACTTTTTTGTTTTCAATAAGGACAGAAAAATTTATGAGGCGGACATAGGTACAATAGACCTGAGTGACCACGCCCCCATCTACATTACTATAGAATTGGAGGAAAAACGTAAAAATACTCTCTGGCGGTTTAATACTAGTCTGCTTAATGATCCTCAGATGAAGAAAAAACTATCAGATGACGTCAAAATTTACTTAGAGGAAAATGATAATGGTGAAACTTCTCCACCCATCCTCTGGGATGCGGCTAAGGCAGTTTTGAGGGGTAAAATTATCGCCATCGCCTCATCCAAGAAGAAACAAAGACAGAAAAAACTGAATGATCTGCAGGACAGACTAAAACAATTAGAGATCAATCATGCAAAGAATAGAAATCCCCAGTTGCTACAGGAAATTAAAAAGATAAGAGATGACATTAATGAGCTGACCACACAGGAAATAATCAAGAAAATGCTCTTTACCAAACAAAGATATTATGAATCTGGATCAAAATTTACTAAACTACTAGCATGGAAAATTAGAAAACAACAAGTTGAAAGAGCAATCTTGAAAATACGAGAAGGTCAGAATGGTGTAATTTTAACAAAACAAGACCAAATTCAATCAATATTTGAATCTTTCTATAAAAAGCTTTTCTCTAGAATTTTAATAGATAAGGAAGATGAAATAGATTCCTTTCTGGAAACTCTTAAACTGCCTGTTATGACGGAAGAACAAAATAAAAAACGGGGGTCTGAAATTACTGCTCTGGAAATACAGAATGCAATCAAGAGATTAAAAAACAATAAGTCCCCGGGGAGTGATGGGTTCACCTCTGAGTGGTATAAAGCATTAAAAGAAACACTTACTCCCCTGCTTTTAACAACCTTTAATTGGGCACTTAAGAAAGCCCAGATCCCCCCAAGTTGGAAAGAAGCCATCATTTCTCTAATACCCAAAGAAGGGAAAGACCGACTTGACTGTGCATCTTGTAGACCAATTTCGATTTTGAATGTGGATTATCGTATATACACCTCAATTATGTCCAAAAAAATGGAACAAATACTCCCAACTTTAATACATAACGATCAAACAGGGTTTATTAACAATAGACAAACTCAGGACAACATAAGACGATCTTTGCACATAATGAACTATGTACAAAAACAACAAAATGAAGCTGTCATAATCAGTTTGGACGCTGAGAAAGCCTTTGACTCCGTTAACTGGCTCTATCTATTCAAAGTATTAAACAAATTCCAAATGGATGACCAAATAATTAGAAATATAGAGGCTCTCTACGAAGGTCCAACTTCAAGAATCAAAATTAACGGCCACTTAATGGATTCGATGAATCTGGAAAGAGGGGTGAGGCAGGGCTGTGCCTGGTCCCCCCTACTGTTTGCCTAATACTTGGAACCATTGGCCCAATATATTAGACAATCAAACACTATCCATGGTGTTACAATCGATGGGATAGAACATAAAATTGCATGCTACGCAGATGATGTCATATTGTTCTTGACTAAACCGGAAATTTCTATACCTAATGTGATGAATTTCCTCAAAGATATTGGTCCAATGTCTGGATACAAATTGAATATGCAGAAGACTGAAATTCTTTCCTACTGGAGACCTCCGCTGATTTTTATAAAGACTTACCCATTTAAATGGCAAGCAGAATCTCTCAAATATTTAGGTGTAATTCTCCATAAAGATTTATCAGCAATTTTAAAGAAAAACTATACCCCTCTTTTTTCCAATATTAAGAAAGACCTTGAAAAATGGAATCTTATTCCATACTTAAATCTAAGTCAAAGGATTGAAACAATTAAAATGAATGTTTTGCCCAGATTCCTCTATTTGTTCCAGACTCTCCCAGTTTCCATTCCCAATCGCTTAATTGATGAGTGGAATAAAACAATCTCAAGGTTTATATGGCAAGGCAAAAAACCTTGCATCCGATTTAAAACTTTACAACTTACAAAAGAAAAAGGTGGATGGGGTTTACCTTGTCTGAAAGATTACTTTATCTCAGCCCAAATCAGAGCATTGCTGTACTGGTGTGATTCAAAATACGAAGCTCAATGGAAAATCATTGAGTGTAGTGTTTTGCAGGAGGTCCCTGTTCAGGCCTTATTGGCAGATGATAAACGGTTGAGTCATTTGGATGAAATTGAGAACCCATGGGTAAAATCGGTACTTACAACCTGGAAAGAGCTGATCAAAACATACAAACTAAACAAAGATGTTAAAATCTTAAACTGGTTGGCTTATGACCAAGGTTTTGTACCGAACAGAACCGACCGGAGATTTAAGGTCTGGGTCACAAAGGGTATAAAGATTTTTTACCAAATTGAAAAAGAAAACCAAATGAAAAGCTTTGATGAGCTGAGGGAATCCTTTGGCTTGGAAAAACAGGACTTTTACAGGTACTTACAGACAAGGAGTTACTATAACCAAGAAATTAAACAAAAGGATGACCATTATAATCCTCTGATCGAAATCTTTATTAAGGCATATAAATCAGAACTTTCAAGGGGAATAATATCAAAAATATATAAATGTATTAACAATTTGGGAAAACATTTGTCTCAATATACAGTATTAAAAATAAATGGGAAAGAGAAGGCAATTTCACTTTGACTGATGAGGAATGGGAGAATATAAGTATAACACAGTGGAGAATCACAAAATCACATGTCTGGAAAAAGAATTTTGTTGGAAATGTCTATCTCGTTTCTTCATAACACCTTGTCAAAGCGCTCATTTTGCACAGGGAAGTCCTGAGTGTTGGAGAAAGTGTGGTTGTCAGGAGGCGCATCATTATCATGTGTTCTGGGACTGTTTGGTGATTCAAAAATACTGGTTCGAAATCAACAAAGCGCTGCAAATTGTATTTGATGTCCCCATCCTACTGGATTTCAGAACTATGTACCTGGGCCTTAAAACTCCTGCCATGGACACAGCCAATGGATATCTCTGGAGTATACTCCTGGCTGCAGGGAAAAAGGCCATTACAAAAAAATGGATGACTCAAACTGCTCCGACAATCAAGGAATGGGTAGACCTTATTATGGACATAAGGAAAATGGAAAAAATCACATTCGGACTACATTTACAACTTGACCAATTTGAAAGACTTTGGAATAAGTGGGATACGTATACTGATTTACATCTGTCTTAATATTCTTTTGATACGTTGTTCTTGCTCTCTGGTCATGTTTTGTTCTGTTTTGTAAAAAAATAAAATAGAAAAAAAAAATAAAGTATTTAAAAAAAACATGATACGCTCTTGACCCATATTTGGAGCATACACATTAAAAAAGGAAAAATGTGCATAGCAATATCAGCTCTCAAAATCCGACCAGGCACGACCTCAACCATATCTGGTTGACTACTAACAGATGGAGAAAAAAGAATGGCAACACCAGCACTGAGGTTTGTTCCAGACTTCCAGACACTGTGTCTGATTCTGCTGATCTGAATGTGTTTCCTGTAATAAGATCACATCTGCTTTCTTTAAGTGCAAATAATCAAATAAAGCCGCTCTCTTTTCTATACCCCGACAACCATTAATATTAAAAGTTCCAATGTTTAAGGTTGTCATGAGGAAAGGAAAGAAAAAACTAAAAACATCCCAAAATATCACCCTGTTAATAAACATGGCTCTATTAGTAAATCTTGTAACAGATTTTCAGTCTTTTTTTAACAGCGCTCACATGTTTCTTGAGGCTGATCAAGCTCCTCCAACGAAGCTTGTCTCATAGCCATAACACAAGAATCAACAAAAAGTTGCAAATCAGAGAAATAATACTAATACGGTGTTTGACCCCCTTTTGCCTTCAGAACTGCCTTAATTCTATGTGGTATTGATTCAACAAGGTTCTGAAAGCATTCTTTAGAAATGTTGGCCCATATTGATAGGATAGCATCTTGCAGTTGATGGAGATTTGTGGGATGCACATCCAGGGCACGAAGCTCCCGTTCACCACATCCCAAAGATGCTCAATTGGGTTGAGATCTGGTGACTGTGGGGGCCATTTTAGTACAGTGAACTCATTGTCATGTTCAAGAAACCAATTTGAAATGATTCGAGCTTTGTGACATGGTGCATTATCCTGCTGGAAGTAGCCATCAGAGGGTGGGTACATGGTGGCCATAAAGGGATGGACATGGTCAGAAACAATGCTCAGGTAGGCCGTGGCATTTAAACAATGCCCAATTGGCACTAAGGCGCCTAAAGTGTGCCAAGAAAACATCCCCCACACCATTACACCACCACCACCAGCCTGCACAGTGGTAACAAGGCATGATGGATCCATGTTCTCATTCTGTTTACGCCAAATTCGGACTCTACCATCTGAATGCCTCAACAGAAATCAAGACTCATCATACCAGGCAACATTTTTCTAGTCTTCAACAGTCCAATTTTGGTGAGCTCTTGCAAATTATAGCCTCTTTTTCCTATTTGTAGTGGAGATGAGTGGCACCCGGTGGGGTCTTCTGCTGTTGTAGCCCATCCGCCTCAAGGTTGTGCGTGTTGTGGCTTCACAAATTCTTTGCTGCATACCTCGGTTGTAATGAGTGGTTATTTCAGGCAAAGTTGCTCTTCTATCAGCTTGAATCAGTCGGCCCATTCTCCTCTGACCTCTAGCATCAACAAGGCATTTTCGCCCACAGGACTGCCGCATACTGGATGTTTTTCCCTTTTCACACCATTCTTTGTAAACCCTAGAAATGGTTGTGCGTGAAAATCCCAGTAACTGAGCAGATTGTGAAATACTCAGACCGGCCCGTCTGGCACCAACAACCATGCCACGCTCAAAATTGCTTAAATCACCTTTCTTTCCCATTCTGACATTCAGTTTGGAGTTCAGGAGATTGTCTGGACCAGGACCACACCCCTAAATTCAATGAAGCAACTGCCATGTGATTGGTTGATTTGCATTAATGAGAAATTGAACAGGTGTTCCTAATAATCCTTTAGGTGAGTGTACTTCTCTAATCTTGGTCTTCGCTGATTGAAAGTGCTATCAAGGAAATCATTAATTTGTTGCACTGTATAATAAGGTGGCTTCATTTGAAGGCTGGATTGTTTTTCTGCAGAACTTCCTTGTGAACTAACATCATTGAGATAATCTACAATATCAGATTCCTCGCTATCAGAATCGATATTTTCAGACTGAGTCTCACCTCTCTCGGTGAGCTGGTCCACGTCACTCAGTGACAGGCCAACAGACGCTCGCGAATCCCGCAACTCTCCGGCCTCCGCAAGCTCATCTGGCTCCCGCGGCCGCGCTGGGTCACTGGTTCCCACAGCGGCGATCTCAGCCCCACTGCTGACATTATCACACTCACTAGTATTCACTAGACACTTTTCTGCATCCACAGCATGACTGTTAACTGCGTGCACTTTCGGATTTTCTTAGTCTTTAGACAAGAAATCCGATACAGCCAGATCAGTTTTGTTACCTACATCCTGATTAATATTTTCCGAAATAGTATTCACACTCACTAGTATTCACTAAACACTTTTCTGCATCCACAGCATGACTGTTAACTGCGTGCACTTTCGGATTTTCTTAGTCTTTAGACAAGGAATCCGATACAGCCAGATCAGTTTTGTTACCTACATCCTGATTAATATTTTCCGAAGTAGAAGCCACTTGCTCCAGAGGTATATTAGGTTTAGTCTCATTTTGTTCAGTCACCTTATTAGATGAACATTTTTGTTTTGTGTGACCAAAAATTCCACAGGAGAAACATTTCATTGACTGATACAAATTTCATAATCTTTACCTGACAAAGTCAATTTCACGGAAACATCTACATTTTTAAATTCGGCATTCAAAATCATAAAAGTTTGACATCTGAAGGACATCACATGTTTCAAATTTGGATTTTTCACACCGAGGGGATCATTTTAATCGGCATCAGAATTTTGCCATAGCTGCCAAGTAAACGCTCAAGTGAATCATTGGAAATAAAAGGTGGCACATTGGAAAGAGTTACCTTTTTAGAAGGGCTCGACAGCGCTAAAACAAGCAGAAAAACATCACCAACAGATAAGCCAACTTCTACTATATGATGAACCATAAACTCTTCTTTCAAAAACACAACGACAGCTTTATTCATTCTAGATGTTGACAGAATGTTCCGCGCACCTATTTCACTACTAACAGCAGTCAAGCAGTCTTCGCCTGTTATCGAGTCATCTGGTATACATTTACAGCCATTCCGGGCTGTTAAGGCAGCAAACCCGTCAGAGTCTGCCAACATTTCCACAACCCCTAACAGCTAACTACAAAACAAAACTAAATTATTAAAGAAAATGGAAAAAGGGGAAAAAAGGGAAATAACTCACTCAAACACGCCGCCACTAGCTCAAACATTCAAGCGCTCCTCCCAGTCACTCCGCAGATGCGAAGTAACACAGTAGAGAGAGAGAGAGAGAGAGAGAGAGAGAGATTAACTGTATTTAAAACAAAAACAGTTTAAATATTAACTGTATTTAAAACAAAAACAGTTAAAACTTGTAATGCTAGTCGTGGGCATGGCGGCTTTGATGTCAATTTTTCTGACAAAAACTTTCTTTGAAAATGTACATTATCAGAGTCCAGACAATCCAGAGTCAACAAAATCCAATTTATACCATGTAACTTTGCAGCTATGTCAGCTGCAATGACACTGCAGACTCACTCAACTTCCCTCTAAACAAAACACTACACAGCACCATTGCACACATTCTTATTTGTATCAATGCTCGAAATATAATTTCATTGGAATTAGAATTCATACAATACTAGTCCAATGCAAGCCTACTGACAATAAGCCATCCCACTGTGCATCTTAACTTACATATGCCACCTCTACTCAAACATGCAATATCTGATCACAACTATCACGAATTACATGCTTGTTTTTTTGTTTTTGTTTTGCCAAAAGGAAAATGGGGGCAGACGGGGAATCAGTTCCCCGTCTGTCGCTCACTTCGACATTGTGTCTTGGACCTGCAAGTTTTTCAACCGGGCTTTGCACAAACTCCTGTTCAAAATGCTCACGCAAGAACACATTTAAACTTGCGTCCGGCATCTAGATTGGTTCGCAGCGGTAGATCCGAAGGACGCGTTCTTCCACGTCTCAATTCTGCCTCGACACCGACCCTTCCTACGGTTCGCATTCGTCGGCCAGGCATATCAGTACAAAGTCCTCCCCTTCGGCATGTCTCTGTCCCCTCGCGTCTTCACAAAAGTCACAGAGGCAGCCCTTGCCCCACTCCGAGAAGCCGGCATTTGCATACTCAATTGGCTCATTCTGGCCCCCTCCTGAGAGTTACTATGCGCTCACAGAGACCAGGTGCTCAGGCACCTCAGCCGTTTGGGGCTTCAGGTCAACTGGGAAAAGAGCAAGCTCGCCCCGCTTCAGAGCATCTCTTTTCTCGGCATGGAGTTAGACTCAGTCTCAATGTCAGCGCGCCTCACCAACGAGCACGCGCAGTCAGTGCTAAAATGCAGGCCGGACACGGTCCCTTTAAAACCTTTCCAGAAGCTCCTGGGGCATATGACATCCTCTGCAGTGGTCGCGCCGCTGGGGTTGATACATATGAGACCGCTTCAGCACTGGCCCCAGACTCGAGGCCTGTGGGGCTGCGCAAGTACGCATTCCCCCAGTGAGCCTTCTTGCACAGGTGCTGTGCAAGGTCAGGGAGGATGAGGAAAAAGTCACACTAGTGGCTCCCTATTTGCCCACCCGGGCCTGGTTCTCGGACCTCATACTCCTCGCGACCTTCTTTCTCAGGGACAGGGCACGCTCTGGCATCCGCACCCAGACCTCTGGAACCTCCACGTCTGGCCCCTGGAGGGACGTGGAAGATCTAGCTGGTCTACCACCTACCATCATAGACACGATTTTTCAGGGTAAGCGGCTCGCCATCAATTTCACCAGCATTCCATCCATACAATGGAAAAAGAACCAAAAGAAACAAACAAACAATAAAAAACCTGACCTGTCAACCAACAGGTCAGAGAAATATTCAGTTTACAATTGTTCAACTTACTGGGTACTGTCTGTTATGACTGTATACTACATCATGTAAAATGTAATTTACATAAATTTCACAATTCAATAATATAGACTATTATGAAGTTCTTTTTGTATATTCAAACATTTCAGTATATATATATATATATATATATATATATATATATATATATATATATAGATATACAGTATGTATATATACAAATAATTAACTTATCTCAAAATTCATAACAGAAAATAATATTTCCTAGATTGAAATTAACATTCTCACCGTCATCAAAGCGTCTGGACACACACACACCAAATGGCGGCGCCCAGTAAAACGTCTCGGTTACCTACGTAACCTCGGTTCTCTCTAGATGAGGGAACGAGTATTGCATAAGCTAGCTTACGCTATGGGAAAGATTCATCTTTTCTGAGATATTGAAGCCAAAAAATTATCCTTAATTTTGTATCATTTGTCAACGCAGTGCAGCAACTGCAGACCTTGAGCGGGCTAGCTAGCGAGCTCATTGGTTGCTCTACGGCAAATGCTGCAGCCTATAGACGAACTTGCGTGAACTCGCGCCCAATGAGAGCGCCAGCGCTCACTGTCCCAAAGCCCGCCAGAATGGGCGTGGCTAGGGTGCATATAAGCGCAGTTCGTAGGCTGGAACCCTGGTTTTCATTGAATGAAGCAAAAATCGCTGCGTGGCGCGAGCACGGCCAGCTACGCAATACTCGTTCCCTCATCTAGAGAGAACCGAGGTTACGTAGGTAACCGAGACGTTCTCTTACGAGAGGTTCTCTCGTATTGCGTAAGCTAGATCACGCTACGGGAACCCATTGTCAACGCCATGCGCGCCAAGCATCCACTGCATGAGCCCCAGGGGGGTGGGGGGACCCGGGGGAGCCCTTGTGAGTGGGGAAATAATATTTGGCTGGCAAGAGTGCGGGTCAGTGTGTGTGTGATACATAAGCACATAGTGGGAAGGGAAAAACAGAGCGGCGGTGCCGGTCTGTGTGGAATGTGTCCCATTAGTGCAGCTCACCAGGGGAGCTGTAGCGTATTAAACCGCTAGTAGTTTTGCCTGCAGAGTGGGCACTTCCAGATTGTAAAATCTGACAAAGGTGGAGGAGGAAGCCCAGCCCACTGCCACACATATGTCCTGAATGGAAATCCCGCTGGACCATGCCCACGAGGAGGCCATGCCTCTGGTGGAGTGAGCCCTAATGCCTAACGGGCATGGCAGGTCTTTCGACGCGTACGCGGCAGCAATAGCATCCACTATCCATCTAGACAGTGTCTGTTTCGAGGTGGCGAGACCCTTGGTGCGCCCTCGAACGAAACGTAAAGCTGCTCAGCGCATCTGAAAGAGGCGGAGCGCGCAGTATACAATCTCAGTGCTCTGACTGGGCAAAGGAGATTTGTGTCGCGTTCAGCTATCGGATGCTGGCAGAGCCGATAGGGAAATAATCTGTGCTCTGAAAGGAGTACCGATCACCTTGGGGACATAGCCGTGTCTAGGCTTTAAAATGACCTTGGAGTCACTTGGTCCAAACTCCATACACGCAGCGCTGACAGACAGCGCGTGAAGGTCTCCCACACGTTTAACTGATGACAGGGCAGTCAGAAAAGCGGTTTTGAGTGAAAGGTATTTCAAATCCACGGATTCAAGCGGTTCGAAAGGGGGCTTTCATAGCTTCGAGAACTACAGAAAGATCCCAGATAGGAACCGATGGGGGTGCGGGGGTTCATCCTTCTAGCTCCCCTGAGGAAGCGGATGACCAGCTCGTTTTTCCCGTGACTGGCCGTGCAGGGTTCGGCGAACGCTGCGACGGCCGCCACGCACACTTTGAGCGTGGATGGGGATCTGCCCTTATCCAACAGCTCTTGTAAAAACACGAGCAGTGACGACACCCCACATGTCCGTGGGTCCAGGTCTCTGTCGGTGCACCATTTTGAAAACACCGACCATTTGGACGCATAGAGTCTTCTCGTAGAAGGGGCTCTAGCGTGTATGATAGTGTTCATTACTCCTTCTGGCAAAGCGACGGGTAGTCGTTGATCACCCACGCATGCAGCCCCAGCGCTCTGGGTGGGGATGCCAGATCGTGCCGCGAGCTTGAGAGAGGAGATCTGCTCTCACTGGGATGGGCCACGGGGCTGTCAGTGACAGCTGCGTAAGCTCCGGGAACCATGTCTGATTCTCCCAGCCGGGGCTATGAGGAGCACCGAGTGACGCGTTTCCCTGATCCTCTGCATTACCTGTGGCAATAGCGAGACGGGAGGGAAGGCGAAGCGGGCGGTTGGGCCAGTCCTGGGCCAGCTGCGTCCTCGCTTCGAGAAAAATACTGGGCAGTGAGAGTTCTCTTCTGGCCGAAGAGGTCTATCTCTGCTCTGCCGAATATTTGCCATAATTTCTGGACTGTTTGAGCGTGCAGGGACCATTCCCCTGGGGGAACGTTGTCTCTGGACAGTCTGTCTGGGCCGTCGTTCAGATGGCCTGGCACGTGCGTCGCCCTCAGCGAGCGCAGGTGTCCCTGGGACCAACTTAGTATGCGTTTTGTCAGATGGAAGAGGTTCCTGGATCTGACACCGCCCTGACGGTTTAGATAGGATACCACAGATCTGTTGTCCGAACGGACCAGGATGTGGTGACCCTGAATGACCGGGAGGAAGCGCACGAACCCGTGTTGGACGCGTCTGTCGAGATGACTTTTCGGCGAGATACAGCTCCCATCGTCACTCCCCACTGATACCATTCGGCCACCGTCCAAGGCTGCAGAGCTGATATACAGGTCTGAGTCACTCTGATCGGCTGGCGGCCTGTGGCCCACGCCCGGCGAGACGCGCGGGTGTTTAGCCAATGCTGAAGCGGGCGCCGTGTAGATAAGCGAGCCGTCATTGCCACAGAGTCTAGTTCTATTCCAAGGAAGGAAATTGCCTGACTGGGCTGTAGTGAGCTCTTGGTCCAATTGACTGCAAGACCCAGACTGTTCAGATGACTGAGGAGAACTGTCCTGTGAGACAGAAGCTCCATATGTGACTGTGCCAAAATCAGCCAATCGTCCAAATAGTTCAGAATTCGCAAGCCCTGACTCCGCAGGGGTGCAAGCGCCGCATCCATGCACTTCATGAAAGTACGGGGTGCTAAGGACAGGCCGAACGGAAGGACAGTGTATTGATAAACCTGACCGTTGAAGGCGAATCTCAAGAATGGCCTGTGACGGGGATTTATCTGAATCTGAAAATAGGCATCTTTCAGATCAAGAGAAATAAACCAGTCCCCCTGGTGCACATGCGGAAGGAGTTTCCTGATTGTAAGCATTTTGAACGGTCTTTTTGCAAGCACCTTGTTCAAAACCCTGAGATCTAATATTGGTCTGAGGCCGCCGTCTTTCTTGGGGACAAGAAAATAACGGCTGTAAAACCCCGACTCGCTCAGTGAAGGCAGCACTCTCTCTATGGCCCTTTTGCACAGAAGGTTTGCTATTTCTGAACGAAGCATGCAGGCTGCTTCCGTGTTCACAGTAGTTTCAAGCCGCGCCCTGAAGCGGGGAGGGCGGCAGTCGAACTGTAGCAAATAGCCCTGTTTTATTGTGCTTAACACCCATTTGCATATCCCTGGGATAGCTTCCCACGCTTTGAAGCGTAAGGCTAGAGGGTGAATGGCCGAGTCGCCCTGATTGCCGTACACAGCGGGCTGAACAGAATATGTGAGCGCGCTTATTGTGCTTATGCATGACTGCTCGCAGACAGCAGGGACATGCTGTTCTGTGAGTGACTTCCCGATTGAGATGAATGGGGAAAGAGTCACATCTGTTAAGTGATGCGCGAGCATAGTCACGGGCACGGGGCTTACACATAGAGAGGTGTTTGCTGGCCGTGTGACAGAGCGGTCAGAGTGGGGACGCGCGCACGGGCTCGTGGGCACGTTTATTGACTCTAACACTCGAGCGGGCTGTGCCCGCTTTATGAGAGTGGGCTCTGATAGGAACACGGGAAGTGTAATGCTTGTGTGTAGGGGTGAACACTGGATTGTGGGCACATTTTCTACACATAAGACATGTTTGCTCTCTGATAGGGACACAGGAAGTGTAATGCTTGTGTGTAGGGGTGAACACTGGATTGTGGGCACATTTTCTACACATAAGACATGTTTGCTCTTTACAAGATCTTTTTGTGTCGCCGTGAAAACGGTGTTTGAGTGCAGGCAAGCGGGTAGTAACACCGGCTTGTTGGCTGCTGAATTCACCACTGTAGTAGCCTGAGAGAAGGGGACTGACAGGGGGCGAAGCTTTGACGGTGGTCCGGCCGCGGCGGGACTGAACCGTCGTTTTTTCAACAAAGCTAGGAGGACTTCGGTTGTTCAGGTTTCAGCGCAATCTTAGGCCGAGGCCCGCGGGGGGGCGGCGGTCTGCGGCGGCTGTCTGAGCGCAATCTGTGGCGGCCGCCCTGTCGACGCTGGGAAGTCTGGCTTTGTTGAGCTGGACGCTGTGAAGATGCTCGTGCAGGAGGCTGGTTACGTGGGCGGCCTGCAGAGGAGCTAGCGCGGCGAGGCAGGAAGAGATTCATGGCTTGGGTGGCTTTCTGGACTTCCGAAAAACGGTCAACAATGCCACTTACCGAGGAACCGAAGAGACCGGACGGAGAGAGCGGCGCGTTGAGGAACGTGGAGCGCTCAGCTTCTCCCATGTCGGCTAGCGCTAGCCACAGGTGTCTCTCGGTTACAGTCAGCGAGGCCATGCACTTCCCTAGGGCTTGAGCTGCAGCTTTGGTGGCGCTGAAGGGCGAGGTCCGTCACGCTCCTTAGATCTGTAACAGCCTCTGGGTGCCTGCCTTTCTCATCCCATTCCTGAAGAAGGTCCACTTGGAGGATCTGCAAGACGGCCATGGAATGCAGAGCAGATGCGGCTTGGCCGGCGGCGGAATAGGCGCGCCAACACAGGCGGAAGTAGTTCTGCAGGCCTTAGACGGGAGCACTGGCTTAGACCGCCATCTCGCGGAGGGCGGGCAAAGGTGTGCTGCTACCGAATCCTCGACCGGGGATGGAAGAGTAGCCCTTCTCGGCGGCGCCGTCCACTGAAGCGAGAGAGGTGGAGACGTGGGATCGAATCCTGGCCGAGAGAGGCGCGTTCCACGATTTAGAGAGCTTGGCGTGGTGTTCCGGCAGGAAGGGAGCGGCCCGGGCCACGGGCGCCGCGCGGTGACGGCTTTGAAGAAAGCAGCGGTCGAGTCTGTTGGGAGCCTGCTCAGGGGGCGGTGACCACTCGAGCCCGAGGTGGTCGACGGCCTGTGTGAGGAGGCGTATCAGTTCCCCTTCGACTCCGGCGCGGGTCCTGCTGGATTCCTGGGCCGGTGAGGAGGCTTGTGACCACTCCTCGCTGTCCGAAGCCATGATGGAACAGCAGCCCTTGTCCTCTGCCTCGCTCTCCGAGGTGGCAGCAGTGCGGCAGCAGTGTGGCAGGGTGAACGCGATGCTCGAGGGAGAGGCTCCGGCGAGACAGTCGCTTCTAAACCCGGTTCCGGCAGCCTTTGGGAGCGGCGCTTCTTCCGGCGCGGCGAAACAGAAGGCGGCGCGGCAGCTTCGGTCCTGAGCGCTTCGAGTCGAGCCCGCAGGGTCGACATCGGAAGCTCCTCGCAGAGGTCGCATCCGCCGTCAGCAAAGGCGAGCTCTGCATGCCCCAGTCCCAGGCAGAGAGCGCAGATGATGTGGCGGTCTCCGGCGCTGAGAGGGGTGCGGCATGAACCGCAGGTGCGAGGCATCTTTAAAAAGACGCTCGTGCTCTTTTGTGAAGTTCACTGAGGAACTAGTTTGCTTTAAAAGGATACGTCGCCGAATGGCGTAGCTCGCAGGATGGCTGAAGGTGGCGGCGCCGGCTTCTTCGAGCGCTGTCCAAGCTTGCTTGATGCCCCTCGAACGGCGACGCGCTTCTTGCAGTTTCAGAGATGCGAAGAGCTTCGCTGAAGAGATGAAAATCAGGGTTCCAGCCTACGAACTGCGCTTATATGCACCCTAGCCACGCCCATTCTGGCGGGCTTTGGGACAGTGAGCGCGCGGACACCTCTCATTGGGCGCGAGTTCACGCAAGTTCGTCTATAGGCTGCAGCAGTTGCCGCAGAGCAACCAATGAGCACACTAGCTAGCCCGCTCAAGGTCTGCAGTTGCTGCACTGTGTTGACAAATGATACAAAATTAAGGATAATTTTTTGGCTTCAATATCTCAGAAAAGATTAATCTTTCACATAGCGTAAGCTAGCTTACGCAATATGAGAGAACCTCTCGTAAGAGAACCATGCGTTCGCTAAAACCAAAAGATATAAGACCGAATACAGATTTAGTGCTTTCTCTTCCAGTGCACAATCAATTTAACAATTTAGCTTGTACAATAAAATTAAATAAATTAACTGAAACACTCAGATTAACTACCTTGCTTTTTTCCAACAGCACACACGTAGAAACTCCCACGAAGATCAAAACCACTGACCGCGGCTTCTAAAACTTATAACACTATGTACCTATGCTGCGCTTTCACTGGGATTCTTCCGGCAGTTACATAGAACTTTTGTAATACTAAATTAAATCTCAATATAGTGTTTTCTTATCCGCAATTTATCTAGTTTCACAAAGGTTTAGTTAGTTTTCATCCTCCGCAGCAGTACAGGTGCCTCGCTTCCTCAGTACACACCCCAGGGAAAAAAAATATAATATTTCCACTCCCAGAGACACCGGAACAATGGTGTGGAGCTATCTGCCGTCATATGATTACCGATTGGCCAAATAGTATGTCAATCTTATTTGCTAAGATTAATGAATATTAACCCTTTGTAACCCTTGAAAACACATTTTAATAATACATCACTAACCAAAATGATTTTATAAGGTTTTCCTAATTAATAATTGTTTATATATATATATATATATATATATATATATATATATATATATATAGAACACATATTATCTGTGTTACACAAGCATTCTCTGTTAGCGACACTTGCCTGGAGTTTGGTCCAGCAGACACAAATGTGATCCTAAGACCGTGGCCGGGCTACGTGCCCAAGTTTCCTACTACACCCTTTAGAGACCAGGTAGTGAGCCTGCAAGCACTGCCCCAGGAGGAGGCAGACCCAGCCCTTTCGTTGCTGTGTGCGGTACATGCTTTGCGTACCTATTTGGACGCATATCTAGACATTCTGAGCAGCTCTTTATCTGCTTCGGGGGACAGCTGAAAGGGAACGCTGTCTCCAAACAGAGGCTCGCCCACTGGGTCGTCGATGCCATTTCATTGGCTTATCACACCCAGGCTCTGCGTGTGTATCTCAGGGTATTATCTGAATTTTAATGTAGGAGTGATGGTAATCTTTCATGCCTAAGTTATGCGAATAGTATTAACACCAGCATTTATATCATCATACATATTATTTTTTGCGGGTCCGAGCGCACTCAACCAGAAGTGTTGCGTCCTCATGGGCACTGACCTGGATCACCTCCCTGGCAGACATTTGTAGAGCAGCGGGTTGGGCAACACCTAATACCTTTGCGAAATCTCCGGGTTGAGTCAGTATCGTCCCGTGTTCTCTCAGGTCTGAGCCCGTAGAACTCAGTAACGCGCTGACGAACCGGCCGGGTGAATCGCTTGTGCCTAGCCTACCTTTCCCTCAGCTGAGGTAAAACCGTGCGCCTGTTTCTCCCAGGAGACCCCATCTCTCGGATCCCTGGATGATTCCTCCCTAGACCTCGTGGGTCCGCAGTTCAGCGGAGGAACTCGCCGACCCAATCCACTGTGGGTACTTAATCTACCCTGTACTGGAATAGGTGCTCCACAGGTCAAAGACTCCTACGCGGACTCCCCCTCTGTGTATTGTCCGCGGTACGGTCCCCTTACAAAAGTGGAGCCGCGTTTTCCTTAGGCAGTCCCCGGCTGCCCTCCGGTGACTGTGTTGTAGCAACTCCCCCCTCCTTGAGGCTGGATCTACAACCACGCCACTTTCCGCATGTCGCCTAAACAGCATATGGGACGTATTTACCACGCTGACTGACACTTTCGGGCAGGTGTGTTCTCCGCAGGGTCTTTTCCCCCTGAAAGAATAGGAAACTGGGTAAGACCCCCTTCCCTTGATGCACGTAAGTGCCCCGGCCGTGATTGCTCTATGCGAGAAGCATAGAGAGAAAAGAGGCCCGGCCAGGCTTGGCCCGTTCCCAGGTTGTTAAGCATCACCTTGTTCCCCTCGTTAGGGTAACCAGAAGGAATCTGATGATTTTATGGGGCATTGGGGAAGGGTACGTGCAGCCTGATACAGCTGGTCGCATTTGCACGTAAGAGTATCTGCCCGCTTCTGTATCAGCAGTTCACGTACATGGCTCAGCACATGGCACGATCCAATCGGGACCCCTAGTCGAACGTCGAAGTGAGCGACAGACGGGGAACATCTAGGTTACGTATGTAACCTCAGTTCCCCGATGGAGGGAACGAGATGTTGTTTCTTCCCTGCCAAGTCACTGAGCCAAGCCACTGTTTTGGCCGGACCATTTCCGGCTCTTCAGAAAAATACTGAATGAACTAATAGTATTTCCTCACCTTTATACCCGTATGTCCGGGGGCGGGGTATGCAAATACTATCTGCCAACTTCGGGGAACTGAGGTTACATACGTAACCTAGACGTTATTTATTTTTATATCACATATTTAGAGCTGCAATGATTAGCTGATTAAAATAAGGAAATCAGCAACTGTTTTTATTCATAGTTTCAGTCATTTTTCAAGCAAAAATGTCAAACACTTGCTGATTTTAGCTGCATACCTTTTAAGATTTGCTGATTGTTTTGTATAAAAGGTAAATTAAATATATTTGAGTTTTACAAGACTTTTGAAGACTTCCTAAAGCCTTTACTTGATGAAACTGAATTCAGCACTTTTAAGACCTGCAGAAGCTCAGTGATGGTTAACAGGTGTAAATTGGACGTTTCATCACAATACAATCTTATATCGATTTTCTTGGCCTTGATATCCAATATTTACCGATACTTCAAAGTCTGACGCAATACGATTTAGTAAAAAAAAAAATTTGATTTTTTAACCCTTCGATCGATATTCCGATATTATGTGCCTATTTTACAGAATCAATTTTATCACATTTCTTTTTTCCCTCAAATACAAAAATTTGCTCTCTGAAATGTGCAAATTTAGTATCCACATTGGGACATCCTAAACAAAATAAGGTACTTCAGATGTTGAAAAAAATTATACAGATAACAATTAAACAAATACGTCACACACAAGTGATCATCAATCGTTTGATTACAGCTTATTTTTCAGATTAATCCAATTCAAAGTACCCATGACTTCTTTCCAACTATCCGTGGTGTTCTTGGCTACAACTTCCACAGTTCTAATGAAAAATTCTGTTACAGTTAACTGGGATAAATGTTAGTAAGGGTGTTGATGTATATATAGATTTGTAAAGTCTTATAACTGATTCTGCAGCTGGGCAGCAAGTGATTTCTCTTTCCCTCATTAGTGCTGTTCAGAATGTCGGCGTTGTCAAGACGTTTCCCATGATTGTTGAACTGCTACATGGTACTTTTAAATAGTACTTTAATGGTACTTTCAAATGGGTCGCATGCCCAACATTAAGCCTGAATTAATAGTGCATGTGAGGCGCTCTGCGTTTGTCACGAGAGCTCGCATTTTAAGCCATGCACTGATCCTGTCACTGGTCTGGAGCTCGCATTTCACGGGAAGCCCAGTTAAAGGCTTCAAAGACCCTGCGCACATCCTTGTCCCACATGAAAAGCCTATTTAGCGCTCAAAGAGAAATTAATGTAATAAGGTTGCTTACGGACGTGGTTGACATGAGAGTATTAAAATAAAGGTATATCTCAAAAAAAAATCTATATCGATATTTACACGTTGTATTGATAACATTGGATAGTTGGTTATTGGATCGATGCATCGACCAGATCGATGAATCGTTACACCACTACATACAGGCCTGAAACTACTTAGGCCTTGGGAACCAAAACGATGATGGAAATACATTTAAGGTGTAAGGAGAGCTACAGTACATCCCATATACTGATTAATCTGCTGTTATAATGTCAGCTACAGGTAGTTACTGCTGTAATGCTCCATGTCCACTTCTTGTCTTGTAAAATGTGCGAAACTTGCTCGATGAGCACTGTTTTGCCGATTATGCCTTCAGACTATTGTGGAATTTTGCTAACGTTAGATCATGAGAGCTAGCATAGCTTGTCCAAAGATGTTTGGGTGATTACAGTATAATAGAATTTCATATTAATTTACATTAAGATAAATCATTGTTTAATCATAAAGTTTTAAATCACCTATTCTCACCGTACGGTATTAATGAGATCCGTCAAGTCTAGCATAAGAGAAGCTGCACAGACATGCAGTACAATACCATAAAAAGACATAACATACATAACCTACAGAGCCTCAGTTGATGTCGTTACTTGCAGCTCAAAATAAGCCATAAAGTATGACGTGACATATAATGCAGGGAGTGGTGGGTTCAAAGGCAAACTTCCTAGCATTTGCTGCTGTGCAAATGTGATGTAATGAGAGGTCCTCGTAACAAGGTCTGACTGCTGAGTAGAATTTTTTGTTCAGTGCATGTCACTTATTCAAAATAAAACTCTTTGGACCTGGACGATTCACACAAGTCACCCAAATTGACTTAAAAAAACATGACATTCGCCAAAAAGCAAGTAGTTTGCACCCCTGTTTTTTTTAACAAATTATTAAAAGCACCATCTTTCAGATGAGACGTTAAACTGAGGTACTGGCTCTCTGTGGTCATTAAAAATCCCAGGGCACTTCTCATAAAGACTATGGGTATAACTCCTGGTCCTGGTCAAAATCCCTCCATTGGCACTTATCTATCATGGCCTCCTAATAATCTCCATCCCTGAATTGGCGACATCACTATACTCTCCTCTCCACCAATATAGCTAGTGTGTGGTGGGTGTTTGGTGCACTATGGCTGCCGTTGCATCATCCAGGTGGATTCTGCACACTGGTAGTGGTTGAGGAGGTTCCCCATTACTATTGGGGCTTTTCCACTGCACAGTACAACTCGACTCAACTCGACTCTGCTCGCTTTTTGGGGGTTTTCCACTGTGGATAGTACCTGGTACCTGTTACTTTTTTTAGTACCACCTCGGTCGAGGTGCCAAGCGAGCCGAGCCTATTCTAAATGTGACGTCAAAATCCTGCAGATCTCTGATTGGTCAGAGAGAATCGTCACTACCAGCCTCACTGGATTTCCGGCATGTGACATAAACCCGCTAGTTTTAAAGTTAGCAACAGCGATAACAGTATAATTTGTTCACGTGACTTTCGAATTGTGAAAAAAGAAATGGCAGAGTGCAAAACCATGGCGTGGTCAATAAACGAGGTGCAGACGGTCCAATCGTTAGCGATTTGTGAAACGGAAAAGTCTCTCAGGAAGTGTAACAGCTGTTGGCCGCACACGGCTACCACCAGACCTACTAACAGTGTAGGGAAAAGTAAAAAAAAAACTTAAAAGTGACTACAGAACCATCCAGGAAAAGTAGAAGTGGTTTGACCGAATGGAGGCTATCTAAACTGGCGAGCAATTAGAGGGAGAGTGCCCTGGACTCAGCCATGATAGAGGATGGTACATTTTGTTACGTTAACTCTATACTCTGCTTGAAAGCTTCACTTTATTTAGTTGACCAGCTACTGGAAGCTTGCTTCTAAAACAACCAGGCCAATTTAACTGTTACACTTCTGTAAAATCACCATGCAACAACTGCTATATGCAGCACAATGAGCTAGTAGCTAACAGCTAGCAGTCGTGTTATTGTTGTGGTAAGTTTTTGTCAGTAGCTGGAGTTTGGGGGGGCAGGGGAGCATTGCCCCCTGGTGGCTGAAACGGGTAATTGCATTTTTTCAACAAAAAAACATATTGCATTGTTTAAAAAAAAGATATTATAAATATTTTAAATAAAACAAAACAACTAAATGGTGGTAGGTAATACATCTGATTTTATATACTGCTTTAGTAAAAAAAAATCAGGGCTCTGGGTCATGTGATAGGCTAACGTAAATCCAGCGATTCTCAGCTACCATGTAATAAGCGCAGTTATGTGGTCGGACTCGTTACACCAAAATATGGGCATAAGGAGATTTTTAAAACGTCGAGCTCCAAATGACACAAATAGTCAGTCATCGGGATCTAAGGATACAACACAAACAACAGTAACCGATGATGACGATATGCAAACAGACACTGCTGTGAAATTGGAGGGAACACCGAGCAGCTCTGGATCAGCAGCAGCAACCGCTAGCAGTCCTGACGTTCACTCCACTCCACAGATGCGCTTAGCTGCAGGTAACCCCAACAAAGATGATCTTGGAGAAAAACACAGCTGTCCCAAATGTTTCATGAAGTAGGCTACAACAAAATGCTGAAATATAACTTTGCCACAATGTGTTTCAAAAGTGGAGAGTATTGTGTGACTGTTAATTTTTCCCTCTCAAAATGTTTTAAGTGTTTCATGAAGTACAACAAAATGCGAAATATAGGCCTAACTTGTTTTTTAATCCCTCTCATTACCACAATGTGTTTTGAAAAAGGAAAGAAAAACTTTAAAAAATCTTTTCGTTTTGGATGAAGATAATATTTTAACAGTGCAAAAGTGGTCCACATTTCATTGATCCTAATTGTGTCCGAGTTCGAACGAAGATGCGATGCGAAGTCATGTGGCTGTTTATGCGAAGTTCTACCGGTTTACAAATATGACTGTATTGTAGGCCTACTGTTTTTTCTTGGGTTAAAAATAAATATGTGTTTATTTAGCATGTTTGTTTTGTCCATATGTGCTAGTGCTGAGTTCCCCAATAGACCTTTTTCACAGACGGCGATGACGCGTTTCACTTTATGTAGCAGCGTAAATCTCACGAATAATTTTATTTTATTAATTTTTAAAATATTGAGAGTAAATTTATAACATTATGCTTTGTGTTATATTACCATGGAATTCGTTAAAAAATTAATTACCACAGCTGTGAGGGGGTTTCTATTAAAGCTGTTGAGGGAGTGACAGTAAATTTGGCATCATCTGAAATTTTAACGTCTTATTCCACCACTCTCTATTTTTCTCCTTTTCTGGAAAGTCATTCAAACGTAATAGTTGATTTTTTCTTTTGGTCTTGGGGCAAATGGGTAAGTGAAAATAATATTTGCTAATAATATATCTCCCATTCACCGCTGTCGAAGTTTACCCTGCAATCGTTTACTTTCGCGTTCCAAAACCTGGAGTGTGAAAAAGGTCTATTGATAAGCCATGCAGGAACCAGCTGCTACAATTATTTATTTTTTTTGCCCCCTGGCTCGAATGTCAAACTCCGCCTATGGTTTTTGTGGTGTTTAAGATGATGTCACAGCAGTAGAGGCGGAACAACTGTGACGATCAGCCTATAATCCCACTCATGTTGAGATGGCACTAAACTGCAATGGAAATGCAAGCTCAGAAACGTAAAGCTAGTAGAGTTAAGATGAGTCGAACCATAATGTGCAGTGGAAAAGTGCCTATGTAAAGAGCTTTGAGTGCCTAGAAAAGGGATATATAAATGTAAGGAATTATTCATTATTATTAATTAACACTGACCTTAGCAGTCCCTCTGTGAGGAGCATATCTCAAGAGTATCTGCAATAAAGTTTTCAACAGTCTTCTGCAGAATCTTGGGGTTGTTCTTGTGGCAGGCCTCTAAAGATAAAGAAAGCCAAAGAGAAAAGTAATTTTTTTTCTTAATGTCCTATAATAAACAACAAGTTTCAGAAAAAGTACAAATGTCATAGTAGTAGAATGAGCAATAGTAAAAGTACAAGGTTGTTGCTAGAGTGTTTATAGGTAGCTGTAAAAGTCACTCAGTCTTCTCTTAGAATAAAATCTGTCTTTGTTCCAGGAAATCCTTAAGCATTTATTTACAAGATTCACCATAGTCAATGTAAATCTAGTAGGGGCTTTGTTATGGCCAGCCTCCACTGGAGCCATCAAGTCTCAGGCATGACCATCGGATGCAGAGAGATTGATTGCTCTCTCTTGCTTTCTCTTACACTCGCTCATGGAAATGGTACTGCGTTGGTATGATGCACACTCTCTTTAAAGCGAAGGATAAGAGGATAAATAATTGTTTAGTTCAATTCCAGCTCCTAACACACCACTGATAATATATTTACCTCAATCTCACCTTGTTTCCAAATGTACCAGGCGCATCTTGTTACTAAAACACAAAAGGCTTGCCGTCACACTGCACACTGGGTACTGGTCATTTGACCACACTTTGCACAATATGTCAAGGCACATGAAAATAGGGCCTTATATGTTTTGCCCTGTGCACTGAAAATGTTTTATCTATTTAGGTGAGAGATCTGAGAAGTTGTCTATCAGTTTGAATAATTATCTACAAATAGCCAATATTCTCACTGATGGTTTTGTTTGTTTGTGCTAGTCTGTCATCTGGAGCCATCCAAATGACAAAGACTGGAGAAATGGCGGGACACACAAACGCACTAACTGCTCTCCAATTAAATTAGTAGGATTAACAGTGAAAAGGTCTTTGTTGGGTCACAAAATATTGCCGTGAGATCAGTAGAAACATTAAAAAACAAACTTACAGATTATGATATATTACCGAATATATAGCCATATATAGCCAAATCCTGGAAATTATTTTCCCCCTTGTGACCCTTTAAACTGTAGTTGGCCCAACGGGCATTAGTTCCAATTTAGCGCATCATTCGTCTAACAGAGTGACCAGGAGTTTTACCTCCTAGGAGTGAACATTATGAGCTTTTTAACCAAAAAAACTGAATGCTCCTATTATAATCAGTGAGATTGTCTGAACAGGTTGCAAGCGTAACAAGCAATGTAATATCTTTCTCCAAAGTGTCAACCGATGCTTGGTGTCCATTTTTGATGTGTTGTGGCACCTGTTCCCTACTACTCACCAATTTTGTCATTGACAAAGTTATTTAAATCTCGGTTTGATTTGACTTGACGTTTTCAGTGACAGCAGAGGAATTCTGTGCTGCCAGGACATATGAATGCAGTTAGGACAAGGGGCCCAAGTCGGACTCAAGACCGAGTCCAGAGCAGGTCGTGTCCGAATGAATCTGTTCATGAATCTGAATTAAAATTGTAACCATAAACTCACCATCAATATAATAAGCTTATTTTAAACTTCACAACTAAGGAAAAACTATTTGTCAGTATTAATGTAACAAAAACACCTGTTGCATTTCATATATATATATATATATATATATATATATATATATATATATATATATATATATATATATATATATATATATATATATAATGATTCATATCCTACTGAATAAACATCAAAGTGGTTTCAGAATGAAAGCATATGCTTTAGGTGTATGAAGACAAATCTGTCCTTCAACACATTTCATATTGCATTCTGTTGATATTTCAGTTATTTGTAGCTTTTGCCCTCCAATCAAACATAGACTAAAGAAAGTGAAAGCTGCATTAGTCATTACAACCAAGTCAAGTCAAGTCAGTTTTATTTGTATAGCGCCTTTCACAACACACATCGTTTCAAAGCAGCTTTACAGAAGATCAGGCATTAACAGACAATAAAACTGTAATGTCTATAATGTCGATGAATCATCATTGTGTAATTAGATAAAATGCGATTGTTAATCGTGTTTAAAAATAAGTAATTAAATAATAATTGTATTAATAACCCCAGTGAGCAAGCTGAAGGCGACTGTGGCAAGGAACACAAAACTCCATAAGATGTTGATTAATGGAGAAAAATAACCTTGGGAGAAACCAGACTCCCTGTGGGAGCCAGTTTCCCTCTGGCTAACATCATGAATGTAATGTAAATATTACTTATGTATAGTTAAAGTCATGGTTTAAAATTATTAAACTAAGTAAGTGTTAAGGGTCAGTGTTTAAACATTGATTTTGTTTGAACTGTATGATTAATGACCAATGACTTTGAAGTCCAGCCAGGATTAACTGCAGAAACCAGGGTTACTGTTGTTTTACAAATATTAATTTAGTTTTTATTTCTACTTCATTTTCAATTTGTCCTTTAAATTTAGTTTAGTTTTATTTAAAATTATTCCTATCTAAATAAATGTTAGTCTATACTGATATTTCTTTCTTTCATTTATATATCTGCAGACTAGTTTGGAAAAATAATAAGTCAACTTATTCGTAATTAGCACTTGCTGAGAAGTTATATCTCACGACTTGTCTGCAAATGCTACATCCGAAAACACATGAAAAGTCCACTGCTAACATTAAACATAGATCATTTAACAGACTTAATTAGCAGAAAATGTCACAATGCTGGGCAGTCCTGCGCACAGTTCTTGCACCTAAAATCTTGATGCGTGATTGATTAAAAAGAATAAGGGGGATGATAAAAATGTACCTTGAAGAAGCTATTTGATATCAGATACCAACTAATATTCCAAAAGATAAAATAGTAAGAGAATTTAAACAAATTATCCTGTTCAAAAGTTTACATTCCCTTGGTTCTAAAAAGTTATATAAGTTCACCCAACAATTCAAATTCAGTCATTTTCTCACCCCTGTGTTGTTATAACCCCATATGACTATCTTTTTCTTAACACAAAGAAATTGTGAATAAATGTTGTGCTCAGTGATGTCATACAATGGCAGTTTATAGTGACCTTAAAGCTTAAAAAGGACACAAAAGTATCATTCAGAAGTCTATTAAATGATTGTATGCAACTTATGTCTTATTCTTAAGGAATATGATAATGTTTGGAGAGAAACAAACCAAAATCTTATGTATTATTAAGTGAAACTCTTGACCGACAATTGATCTCCTGAGTTCATCTCCTGAGCTTGTGTGCATTCATGAGACAGACTGCACA
Organism: Xyrauchen texanus; assembly: GCF_025860055.1. Classification (NCBI taxonomy): domain Eukaryota; kingdom Metazoa; phylum Chordata; class Actinopteri; order Cypriniformes; family Catostomidae; genus Xyrauchen; species Xyrauchen texanus. The sequence goes on along the minus strand of NC_068279.1, from coordinate 52,438,158 downwards.
CAAGCTTTAGAGCTCCTGGCACAAGAGCAAACCCTTTAATATGGTGTGTTGCTTTCTCAATGATTAATGACTGTTTGTGAAATAATTGTTCATGAGTTCCTGCTTTGTCCTGAGCTGTGAATCTGCCCACTTTTCTTAAGACAAGTTCCCAACTACTGTACATGCTTTGGATTCCCAGCATCTTCTGCACATTTGAATTCTTCCCAAAAGTGGCTATATGATATAGACATCCAGCTTTTGACACTTAGGACAATTGATGGACTCATCCACAACTAATACAAAAGGTGCAAACAAACATTCATTAATGCTTAAGTCAACAACCAATGGGACGCAACATTTTGAAAAGGATGATTTGTGTAAATTACAGAACATTTTGTGTAATGTAGCATTTGAAGGGCAGTACTACATAAAATATATGAGCCCCCTTGAAAATGGGCATGTAAGTGGGGCCCTGTAGCACCCCCATTTTCACCTACAGTCACCAAAATTGGAAAATATAGTCAATCTGAACAACTTTCATTCTCACAGTCATTAGCTCCGCCCAACAGAAAGTCGGTAATTTTGGATTTTCTGAAAATCACAGGCTCTGAACTTTTAAATCCTCCTCCTACGGGATTCATGTGACTGGCACCAAATTTGTGCAACACCATGCCAAGACATTGTAGATGCTAAATTGCAAATTTCAAAAATAAATTGCATTGATTTTTTATATTTTGAAGGGTGTCGCCATGGCGAAGCAATACATTTATGATGAAAAAAAATGGGAAACAGGATGTGCCTTATATCGTCTGTGTGCATTGTGTGATTATGATTAATAGTCAGCTGTATATTTGGTAATGAGGGCTGACCACATTGATGTGACTATTATGGGTCACGGTTATAGTGCCACCAACTGGCAGCAGGAAGTATGGCACTTTTAACAGACTTTGAAATAGCCTTGCGTTTACATTAATTGCTTCAAAATTCTTTAGAATAAGGTCAAGACACTGCTGATGTAAAATTGTCAAGGGGTATTTGATATCTTAAATAGTGTTGCCATGGCACACTGCGTGCCCAATTATTAGGTAAATTGTATTCCTCAGGATTAATTTTATTGTTGAACAAACACAATGCTCTCAGTCAATCCAAAATGTTATTTAACCTCAAACCTGAATGTTTAACAAATAAAAAGTGAGTTTTGTCTTTCTCAGGGTGTGCACTCACATAAGTGTGCACAATTATTAGGCAAATAAATTACAAAATAATTTCTCCCAACTCAATTGTTTATTCTCAATTTTAGAGTAGGTGCAATAAATAACACAAAATGACAATTAAATAAAATTTTTGGCCTTTCAAAAATATTCAGTGACCAATATAGCCATGCTTCTTTTCAGTAACTGACATGAGCCTTCCATCCATGGAGTCTGCCAGTTTCTTGATCTGTTCTTGATCAACTTTCGCTGAAGCAGCAACCACTGCCTCCCAAATGCTGTTCAAAGAGGTGTATTGTCTTCCCTCATTGTAAATCTCACGCTTAAAAAGGGCCCACAAGGATTAAAGTCAGGTGAGGAAGGAGGCCAAGTCATTATTTGGGCATCTATGAGGCCCTTGCTGGCTAGCCAAGCAGTGGAGTACTAGGATGCATGTGATGGAGCATTGTCCTGCGTTAAGATCATGGTCTTCTTGAATGCTGAGGACTTCTTCCTTTGCCACTGCTTGAAGAAAGTACTTTCCAGACACTGGCAGTAAGTTTGAGTGTTGAGTTTCAGTACATCTTTAACTCAAAAAGGTCCAACTACCTCATCCCTTAATGATAGCAGAACATACCAGTGCCCCTCCTCCACCTTGCTGGCACTTGACTCAAAGTGGTGCCTTGTGTCCATTAGTGATCCAGCCATGGACCCATCCATCTGGTCCATCAAGAGTCACTCTCATTTCATCGGTCCATAAAACCTTTGAAAAATCAGTCTTCATGTATTTCTTTGCCCAATCTATTCAGTGGTAGTCATGTTTCAGCCTTCTTGACCTTGGCCATGTCTCTGAGTAATTAGCACCTTGTACTTCTGGACATTCCAGGTAGGTTGCAGTTCTGGAATATGATAGCATTGGAGGATAATGGGTTCCTGGTAGCTTCATGTTTAATTCTTCTCATGTATTTTGCAGTTAATGTGCACCTTTTCTTCTCCGTGTGTTTTTTGCACCCCTGTCAAATATTCACAACAAAATGTTTGATTGTCCAGTGGTCACGCCACAATAGTTTAGCTATTTCAACAGTGTTGCATCCGTCTGAAAGGCATTTTAGAATATTTTACTTTTCAGTGTCAGTTAAATCTCTTTTTTGGCCCATTTTACCTGTGGTAATGAAGCTGCCTAATAATTATGCACACCTTGATATAAGGTGTTAGTCACTTTTGCCACACCCTCCCTCATTACACAAATACATACCACTTGAAAATGACTGAATCCAATAAGCATTCAAGTTTATATGGTTTGGAGTTGGAAAATGTGCATGGAAATAATTATAAGATCAGAATAGTTTTTGGCATGGGGCACTTGGCATGCTTAACTTAAAACATTTTACACATCAGAGTCATTGTCCATTAGGGCTGGGCAAAAGCAGTCTGTAGTGCCCCCTTTAAAATATGCATGTAAGCCGGCCTCTGTAGCACCCCCATTTTCACATACAGTCACCAAAATTGGTACATGTATAGTTCTCAAGTCGGACAACATTCATAACCGTAGTTATTAGCTTCACCCAACAGAAACTCAGCCATATTGGATTTTTTTGAATATTGCAGTCTCTGAACTTTTAATTCATAAGACTGTCCTCACATTTAGACATTATGCCAAGACATTGAAGACGCTAAATTGTGAACAGATTTTTTATATATTGAGCGGTGTTGCCAGGGCGAGGCATTAAGTAGTTACAAAATTGTAAACAGGAAGTGTCTCATATCTTCTGTTTGCAATGTGTGATTGAGATCAAAATTGAGATGTATGTTTAGTCTTGGGAGCTAATCACATGGATGTGACTATTTTGGGTCATGGTCATAGCCCCGCCACCTGGCAGCAGGAAGTGTGGTTCTTACAACAGACTTTAAAATACTCCTCTTATATTTACCCAAATTGCTTCAAAATAGTTTAGAATGTCAAATGCATGTGTCCACCTTGCATTGTTTTCTGAAAGCCACTGGGTGGAAATGGACCCATGGTGCTTTGGCCCATCATCGCTGCTTGCAGCTATATTTATATATTTTGTTTTTCATGATTTAACCACATTTTAGCTTTTTTGAAATGTAGAAATTCCATGTAGCCTACTCTATCCAAATAATTTCATATTGCATGTGTAATTATGAATAGACTTGTCATGTAAAGGTACATATTTTAACACAAAATTCACATCATTGGAACCTAAAATACAAAATACAATCCCCACATCTCAACATTGAAATGCTTGTACTATGTAAAAAAGTGCAGTTGTCTGAACATGACATTGTCTGATTTACCTTCGTACTCGTGGGAAAATGAACTTTCACAGTGACAGAAAAAACCTCTCTAACATTTTCACGTTGCACGAAGAAATGGATCGGCTTCTTTCAGCTAGCTGTTGAAAACTGATTTTTATTTGGCCATTTGACTGACAGGACGAAATAGAGCGTGAGCACCAAGCACATGACGTCATTTCCATGGTAACCAGATACATTTCATCTGATTTGCTGAAGACTAGGATGAAAGTATTGTCAAATCAACGTGCGATGCAACAAAATTGCTTCTCTTCTCTGCAAACGATACCAGAGACAATGGCTAGAAGGTCAATGAGATTTACTTTATGAAGAAACAAATCAGTGGCAATGTCAGCTTAAACTAGGACATAATTAGGCCTACATTTTTTTGAGAATTTTCAGGACAGCAGGACACATCTCTTAAAACCGGAACTGTCCTGGGTAAACAGGTGTTGTGATGAGTTGAGTCCTCATCTGACGTCATAGTAAAGTCATTTTTATTTGTATTGTGCTTTTAACAACACACATCGTTTTAAAGCAGCATACAGAAAATCGTACTTTAGCAGAATATGAAACTGTAATATCTAAAAAGTCTTAGTTATCATTGTGTAGTTTGATTAAATATGACTGTAAATTGAGTATAAAAATAAATAATTAAATAATAATTGTATTTAGAACCCCAGAAAGCAGGCCGAAGGCAACTGTGGCATGGAACACAAAACTACATAAGATGTTGGTTAATGGAGAAAATTAATCTTGGGAGAAACCAGACTCACTGTGGTGGCCAGTTCCCCTAAACAAACATAGGCTAAACAGCATGAATATAATGCCAATATTAATTATTTGTGTAAAATTTGTATAATAAAAGTTACAATAGGAGTGGTGGTGGTGTAGTGGGCTGAAGCATATAACTGTTAATCAGAAGATCACTGGGTCGAACCCCACGGCCACCACCATTGTGTCCTTGAGCAAGGCATTTAACTCCAGGTTGCTCCAGGGAGATTGTCCCTGTAATAAGTGCACTGTAAGTCGCTTTGGATAAAAGCGTCTGCCAAATGCGTAAATGTAAAGTTAAGGCCAGTGTTTAAACAAAGATTTTGTATGAACTGTGAGATTAATGACTAATGTATTTAAAGTCCATCCTGGATTAGCTGCAGAAGTTCACATATGCATTGTCCTTTGTTAGTCTGCAATTAATTGATAGTCTATGTATTCCATTTCAAGAGTGTAGTCCATCAGTAGCAAAGGGAATGCAGGCAGAGATCAATTATGTGCATCGCATTTCAAACCGGCAGGTCATTTTGGTAAGGTTCAGTGGGGTCCATGTTTCAGGCATTGGCATATAAAGTATCCAATGTCTTACAGTTGGCATCAGTTCATTCTCTAAAGCCAATCATAAAAGACAGAAGTGATGGCTGTCTAGTACCAGCTGTAGTTTGTCATCATCACTCAGCGACACGTAGCAGTAGTCACAAAGCAGGAACAGAGCTGGATCTGGCCGAATCTGGTAACCTCGTGATATGAATCCCGAGGTTGAAAAGGGAAACAAAAAGAATAATATTAGAATAAATGCCTTTCAATTTATTCAATTTTAATTGATGAGAAATGTTTCTGGTTCCAGCAGACCTAACTAAAGCAGCCTAATTGTGAGTTGGAGGATAAATTAGGCATATGCCTGGCTAAATAGATGAGTCTTTAGTCTAGACTTAGTGAGTGTGTCTGCCTGCAACTCGAACAGTGTTAGGGAGACTATTCCATAGTTTAGGAGAAAGTATCTACTTTCTTTTGTGGATTTTGATATTCTAGAAACTATTAACAGGCCAGAATTTTGTGATTTTAATGAACGTAATGGAATATAGCATGACAGAAGGTCACTTAAGTACTGCGGTGCTTGACCATTCATAGCTTTTTATGTAGTTAACAGAATTTTTGCAATTTCTAGTGATTCCATTGGCTCATAGGACTTCTAATGAGTAGTAGTATATTCAGTGCCTGAACAAAAATCCTACAAAATTATTGTATGCTGTATGTCAATATAACTTTGTAAATATGACATTTGATGACTTTTAAATAACTTGCTGCACATAGTATATTGCCATAGCTATAGATCGTGAAATGAAACATTTCTTTTTCTGTGTTTTTCAGTTAGCTTACATTTGGCAAGTTATCTGCTACAGAATCACTGAACCACAATAATACAAAATATTTTACATATATACACACACCTTACAATCTTTTATGATCATCAGCAATTATGACGGAAAAAACATTGTGTCCTGATTGGTTACCCACTTGGGACACATATTTTATGAGCAGACACAATTGATCATGACACCATGATGTCTGGCCACTCAATCTAATGAAATTATTAAAAAAATATTTGCTGCCCAAAAATCAAAATTATTTAGCAAAAAAAAAAAAAACTGTAATAGAACATATTTTAAGCTGCTTGTCAATACTTTTAAAATAGAAAATCTATAATAAATAGGTGCGGTTTACCTGTTTAGAGTTGCTGTCTGCTTTAGCAATAAGAAAATTAAAAAATTCTCAACAATTTAAAAAGTTAATTCTTCGAGTACCTTGAGTAAATGTCAAATTGGATTGCCTTCAAATTGTTGCACATCTGATCACATTTTCACCATACAGACCCAAATTTATAAAAATTTACATCAAATTGAAAGTCCAATTTTTGCTTGTTTTAGTAAATTTTAAGAGCATTTGATTCAAACTGACTGAACTCTGATGAGATTGGCCAGTCTCAGGACAACCGCACACTAACAAACATTCGGTCTAATCAAATTATACACAAAGAAAAGGAAAAACAGAGGTACATCATGTACTGGACAAACACTATTAAAACTCAACACAAATTGGAATGCTATTTGCCATTAAATCAAGAGGAGACTGTTGCAAACTGTCTGACCATGGTAACTGACAAAGTTAAGAAAAGTACTGACGATGTACAGAGATGGCCCGCAGCAGACAGACTGTGCTCTCAATGGAACCTTTGATTAAAACAAATATTATCACAAAATTAACAATATCTCCTCTGACTTCAATGAATGTACCCAAACACAATTTTTTTTTTGTTTTTTTTTATTCTAGGTGAAAAAGAATGATTTGATGATATTTTGTATCCTGTAATAATAACCTGAGGGACCACCAGAACTAAAAGCATAATACATTAATGTGGTAATGTATTGAGACCAATTTATTTCTGTATAACCATTACTGTTTTCATGTTGTACTGTTTTATTGTTATAGTTCAATTTATGTTATCCAATAAAGCACATTGAATTAAATCGAACTGAGAGAGGGAGAGCTCCAATATTTAAAACAAACAGTTTGCAAATGGGTTTATGTTGTATGTGATAAAAATTTCACTTTATTTGATTATTTTATGATTTGAACACAGGACCGGCCTCAATATTTCCTCTTATGCCATTACAGCAAAGTGAAATGACCCTTCATACGTAAAAACCGCTCTTAATTTAGTGCCTTACATCTTAAAAGGCATCCTTATAAATCACATGCACATTTTCGGTCCATTGTAAACAGAGCTGTACGTATTCACGCACAAGCAAGCTCAGGCTTTTTGAAGTGTATCTGTGATGAAGTGCATCTATAATGTGCGTGAGGTCAGTCGTCAACAAAAGTGATGCGGCCAGGTCCCTCGCTCTTCATCCAGCGCCTGTAACGTTTCCATCGTGAGTCTGAAGCCATCTTCATCTTCATCTCCTCCTCTTGCTCCTCTCTGTAGGACTGTCACACACACACACACACACACACACACACACACACACACACACACAATTATCAGTCAGGTCGAGTGCTTATCAACAACAAGTGCTTATCATTTATAATGAAAGGATGTGAATCACTGATGGCTCATTGACTTAAAGACCCCATAAAATCAAACTTTTTCAAACTTAAAATCAAAGTTTTGTTGATTTTAGATGTCTATAAAAATGTAATTCGTCTATATACCAATGTACTTATAGTGTACTTAAATGTAAAAAAAATGTATGAAGCAATGCACTGGAGAAATCAAATGCTTTCTAAAATGATATCTGTTCCATACTTCCTTCGCAGGGCAATTCCAAGGGAGAACATTAATGGCAGAATGGCTATAGTGGCATTGCAAAAAGAATAATAAAAAATTATTTAAATGTTTCTTTTTAATAGTAACTGTACTCCAAAAAAAATTGAGGACCACCCTCAAAAATAGGGCATAGAGATGATTACTTTTGAACAAAATGTACACTAGAACTTTTACAACTTTTTAACTATAAACCATTGCTTCCAGTTAGTAGCAGTATACGCATTTATGAGAGCGCTGTGTTCACATAGTCTCTCGTGCAACAAATTCACATTGGCATATTACGGATGTAATCTCTGCTCAGTAGGTCCTTAAAATGCAAGAGGATGGCGATCAGAACTTTTGAATCTCCAAAAAGAACAAAGATAAATTTCTATTTTTCTTCAAATGTGTTCTGCTGAAGAAAGAAAGTCATACGCACCTGGGAGGGCGAGTAAATGAGAGAATTTAAACTTTTGGGTGAACTAACCCTTTAACATTTACACACATATAGAAATTAAAACACTGTCTAACTAGTAAACATCTCCTGTATATAAACTACATAAGTACTACAAAATTAAAGAAAACTTCTCCAGTTCAAACTGACCTCAAAGTTTTGTTTGATCCAGAGCTGCTTCTTCAGAAAAGTGTCTATCATGTTATTGTCCAGACTATCAAACTGAGCCTGTGACATCTTCATGTTCTTGCGTATTATGTAAAGTTTCTCCTTGTCCCCGTACTCCTCCCTACGGATGGTGAAACGGTAAAACCACAAACAGTTCCATGCTATGTAGGAGCATAGATAGTAGGGGAACAGAATGATTTTACACAAGAGGATATCAGATACGTTTGGCTTCTGATAGCCCCCCTTGATATCTATCTTGTTCTTGATGATGTCTCTGATGATCTGCTCTTCTTCCTCACGGATCTCCTCTTTGGATCGCCGGTTCTTGCCCTTCTCTTTGGTTTTGTTCAGAAGACCTTGCTGCTTTGCCAGTTCAGTGGCCTGGATTCGATACTTGGGAACAGTCATCAGGTAATTGATGGCTTCCGAGTAGCTGCTCCACCAACTGTAATACTAAATACAGAAAACAGATAAACATCTGTTTATAAAACAGACAGTTCTTGTTCTAAAATTTGAGACATGTAGCTGGTATAAAATTGCCCATATACACACACATAAACATAAATTCTATACTGATGTTCCTAGTTGCAAACCATTTAAACTAGGGCTGGGAATTGATGCAGATTTCCTGATTCATTTCCAATTCACAAGCTCTTGATTCGGTTTGATTCTGATTCGATATCAATTCATATGGGAATATTGTCATATGTTACGATATTCATTTCGCTTACATATGAAAGAAATTCTCAACAAATGCTCTACATTATAAAGGGACCCTCTAAGTAAACCTAGGTACAGTTTGAAAATATAAATTATAATTTTAAACAAATTATATTTAATCTTTAATTCATCATCATATTTGGTCACATTTTAGCTTTTGAAAATTTTTCAAATTCAGACTTTTCCATAAATAAATATAGAGGCTTGCCACATAGAGTAAAAGATTGACCTTGGGATTTTAGAATCAATTTAGAAATCATTCAAACAAAGATTGCAATGCTTTGGAAAATCAATACTTTTACCCAGTACTAATTTGAAACAGCCTACATTTAAGGTGAAATATTATTAATAATAGTTTTGTCAGTCGATAATTAAAAAAAAACAATTACTTGCATGATATGCAGATTAATTAAATCACAAATAATTGCATATCAATATTTAGTGAAATAGCAGATAGAGCATTTTCACGAGTGATACTGCTTTAAAGTGTCTTTTTGCTGCTCCTCTGAACACAGAATGGAAATCTGCTGTGTTCCTCCCTGACAGCTGTCTGGAAACTTTAAATCTTTGAACAGCCAGTGGCTTATACACTGAAGAGTTATGTTGAAGTTGGTATTTGCAATTATAACACCATAAAAATGTAGGACAGATTACATATCATCTTTATTTGACATTCATAAAATATTGAATGGCAAAAACACAACTTCAATCATAGCCAAATTACATAATATTATTTGGCTTCTTGATATCCCAGGACAACATCTTTCTTCCTTTTTTAGTGCGTGTGAGTTGGTCCGTTTTTGTGAATAAAAAAAAAAAATGGGTAAAAAGTTAAACTTTTTCTAAACTTTATTTTTTTTTGCTTAATTGTGTCATTAAGGTTGTAAAGGCTATGCTTTGGTATTATGGTTTAAATGTGCTTGATTTACATATAAACTATTTTGGACATTTTTTAATACATTCTGATGGGTTTTGAACAATCATTGGTCTGGAAATCATCATGCTAATCTTGCAACAGTGGTGTAAGAGAGAAGACGACATGGAATGGCATCTGTGCAGAGCCCTTCTGTTCATCTAAAGCAAAGCCAAGTTATATTACAAAGCAATAACTAATATTTGATTCATACTGAATTCTACTCTATTTGTATCCGGTCCTTGTTGGAGACATGCAAACCAGCAGACGAGGATCTGCTTTTAATGGTGGAAAGAAAATGTGAAGCGCACTCGGAAGCTGATCAGACCATTGTGTGTTTGTGTGTTAAAGAGTTTGTTCACCCAAAAATTCTCTCATAATTTACTCATCGTCATGCCATCCCAGATGTGTATGACTTTTTCATCTGCTGAACACAAATGCAGATAAATATTCAAGTCCTTTTTCCTTCACTTTCTCCTTTTTGCATATCGCCCCCTACTGGGCAAGGAGGAGAATTTATGATAAAAAATTACTTCAATTTATATCGGTTTCTTACCCACACATATCATATCGTGTCTGAACACATGGTTTTAACTACTGGAGACATATGGATTATTTTTATGCTCCCTTTCTATAGATTTTGGCACCCATTCACTTCCATTGTATGGACCTACAGAGCTGAAATATTCTTATAAAATCATTACTTGTGTTCTGCAGAAGAAAAGTAAGTCTTACACATCTGGGATGCCAGGAGGGTGAGTAAATCATGAGAGAATTATCATTTTTGGGTGAACTCTCCCTAACTAAATCTCTCAAACCCGGCAGAGCACATTTTAATCTTTTTCTTTATAATAACATAAGAAATCATAAAAATGTTATAGACTTTATGTAGACAGAGAATTTATATATGTGCATTAACTCATGCCTTCAGTATTGGTTTCTATGTAATATCCAGGTGTGAGCAAATATTTTCCCAAAAAGAAAACCATAGTTTGGTTTTCATTTTTAATTTACGAGTAATCGGGTACTCCTTTTTTGTGGGTTAGAGTACATGACTACAAAATTATGTGAAAATGCCTACAATCCCTAGATTTTAACTTTATAAAAAAAGAATCTCAAAACCTCAGCTCAGCTGTCAGTTTGTTGCCTGTTCAACTGGGAGTTACCTGCATAGCTGAAGTTGCGCTGGCCTCCCCCTGCTGACTGTGACTCACAAAAACAAGAAGGTGATACTTCAAGCTTAAATTGCCCCATTGGTAGGAATATTCCTTATGATGGACATTATGTATGGTCAGGGGGCATAATTAATTGTGTTCATTTCAATGCATTGTTTCTTATGTAATTAATCGCACTGACTTAACGACTTATTTATAAGGTTAATCATTTAATACATATTGTTGACTTATTAATTGCTGTTTCCACCATTTTACAGTGTTTTTACAATGATCAAGGCTTTGCACCATGAATGCCTCCCCTTAATCATTGTAAAATCACTATAACGCATGGCTTATTGCTTTAGTGTGTTTGTTAAGTGGGTGGAAATGGACACTCATTTTCAACTCACACAAAGCTTCAAATAATAAATGAATACCAATTAAATTAATCATTCTAGGATAAATTTATTCAAACACAGAACACTGTATGCTCAGCAGGATGAGAGGTGTACTTACCTGAAACACTGAGATTGCACAAACAGTTACGAGAATCACTATCCTTACGTCCACTTTGGGAGCAATTCTTCTCCTGTAGTATGTGTAATAGTGACTGTAGTATTCCTCTGGGTGGTCCAGCATGTAGTCGTAGTCCTTCCGTAACTCTTCATCCTAAGTCACAATATCGATCATAATCAGAGGTGAAAAGTAACGAATTACAACTACTTGTTACAGTACTTAAGTACATTTTTTCACATCCTCAACATTCAAAATGGCATCGACAAAGAAAAGAGGTGGTAACACTGCCATGCACCAACATGAAATACGAGGCAATTCAAACTACATAACATCACCCTTAATAAAAATGTTTCACATTTTTACTGTGGTTACTCATTCTCAAAGTGAGCTGGTGGTCACCAGAGTGGAGTACAGAGAATTATGAGCAATGCTTTACAAAGTTTTCACAGCAGCTTCCATAAACTCTTCTCTCTTTTCTGCCAACTAGACAATAACGGTAAAACTGTAATCTTATGCATACATCTTATTCAGGAAAGGTATTACGATATGACTGGACTGTCTGGCTTGTTTAACCAATGATCACACTGAACTTGGTTTTAAAAGGTACATTTAAACTGTATTAATCATGTTACATTTTTGTTTTACAAACAAGCAGGCATATCTTCTTTACTTGCAACTATTTGTCTCCAACCAAGCAAATTACCTTTAAAAAAGATACAATGCCACAAACTGTTCAGGTTCTTTAAACCTTAGTTCAACATTAAATCACTTTCCAGTTTTTCTCGGTCATATTTTTTTAATTGTTATGAAAGAAATGTAATGACTCTAAATTAAATCATGTAAAAGCACTAAAGTTGTGCATTTTTGGCTGTTTAGACCTTTTTTTTCTAATTTATTTACCTATATGAGCTTGAAGATTGAATTTTTATAAATATTTTCTCAAATACTGAACCAATCATCTAATAAATTATATATTGTTTGAAAGCTTGAAGTCTCAAGAGTCAAACTATGCTGTCCATTAAAAAAAAAATGGTGTGGATTGTGTAAGAAATTACACAATTTCTGCCCTAAAATATGAGTTGACATAATCTCAGAATGGCCGCATCACCTAAAAGGCTTGATTATTATGAAAACAAAGAGATGTTTACAACTTGGTGTAGTCACACCACAGGGGGTCCAAACCAGACCAAATGGTCATCATAAATTGTGGAATGGGTGCAAAAATGGGCCATGGAGAGCAATCTCAGACAATGGGGTGCCTGAGCGTAATTAACATACTTAACATAACAGAACATATCTTTTAGGGATTTGAATTTACATGAAGAGCACAACTGCATTTATGTTGTGGGAACTATTTCATAAACTGGTTTAAAAGGTTTGAGTTTACAATGTTCATTTTTCAGTCTGACTCCGCTGAATCCAAGTTGCTACATGTACTTTGTCACTACTACACTGCAAAAAAGACTATGACGTCCGTTCCTTCCTTTTTGTTTTATTTTTCTTACAATGGCTGCAGAGAGCTACTTATTCACTCCTGGTTGAAGAGAAGATGAAATCTAGATTTTGTAACAAGTTCTGCTTATATATATATACACACAGCATTTAATTATTATCAAAGCCTAATTTTGTAAAAGTTTAGCTTTTTTATTATTATTATTTTGAGGTTAATTTTGTCAGATTTTGCATACCCGAAATGAGAAGAACAAGTAAAAACCTAATGTGTGTGTGTGTGTGTGTCAGGGCTGCACGATATATCGTTTCAGCATCGACATCGCGATGCGTGCATCCACAATAGTCACATCGCAGAACGTGCGATATAGTAGCCCAAGATAAACATTTATCAGTCTACAATATTTATTGATTTTTTTCAAAAGGAAAACTAGCATTGTATCTGTCTGCTATGATTTATGGGTTCTAGGATCAGAGGTGGGTAGTAACGAGTTACATTTACTCCGTTACATTTACTTGAGTAAGTTTTTGAAAAAATTATACTTCTAGGAGTAGTTTTAAATCACTATACTTTTTACTTTTACTTGAGTAGATTTGTGAAGAAGAAACTGTACTCTTACTCCGCTACATTAGGCTACAATGAGCTCGTTACTTTTCTTTTCACCTCTTTGGTATTCTATGCATTGTTTTTATCCCCGCGTACAGCGATAGACTTCCGCTGAAGGCTCCACCACGTTACTGTGTTTCACCAATCAAACATAGTTGTCAGTCGTCACGTGACCCTACTCAATCTCAACGGCGGGACGGGTTAGCTTTACAGTCGTAGGCTCGTAGCAAAACAAAAATGTCAGAAACCGTCAGCAATGCAGACACAGACGATCTGGAACACCCCTGGCCTCATATTGAAAGCATGTTTACCTTAGTAAAAGTGCGAAACAGCAGCTACATTATGCGGTGTCTTCTGTGTCTATCAAAACAATCGGACATTTCAGCATTCAAAAACTCAACAACTAACTTGAGGAAACATGTAGCGGTAAGTTTTCTAAATTAGTTTTCTTTTTTTTTTGCTGTGGATAGGCAAATGTTTGTCTTTTCACATGTTTTTAATAGGGCTGTCACTTTACGTTCGAAAATCGATCGGACCAACCTTTTCATTCTTTTCTTTTTTTTAACCAAAAATGTGTTTTAGGTGGAGAGATCAATACAGTACACAGTCACAGAACATGTAGGATGTTGGAAAATAACAATGTCTTTTTTGTTAACAAAATGCTTTTTAATATTAAGCTATTTCTTCAATGCAAGTGAACAAGCGTAGCCGTTATTTGTTGCTAAGTGGCGTGTGTGTTCAAGCAAGCCAGTTTCTGCATATACGCTGTATAATATATCAAGAGGAGAGGACTCACGAGTTGCGTATTTGCGCTAAATCCAGCGCAGTTTTGGCTACACGAACTTCCGAGCACGAATTTGTTAATTTTAATCCCTGAATGTTGCACTCCTGTTTGTCATTGTGCACCGAAACTTAACGCCAATAAATCGTCAGAAATATTGCTGACTTGTGTGCGTCTCAAGCGCCTTCTTTACGCTCGTCCTAATGTCTGTTAGTTGTCCGTGGATTTGCCTATATTTGGTGTTGAAAATGGAACCGTCTTTCTTTAGACATGGAAAATCGATTTTACAATTCGAACACTTATGTCTCAAAAATCGAACAGGATTTTTTTCACAAATGTGACAGCCCTAGTTTTAAACATTTCCTATATATCCATCCAAATTTGATGTAATAAGTCTATTTTAATGTCTTGATCTCCCTGTAGCCTCACATATTTATTTTTTTATCCACAGAGGGTTCATCCCAACAAATTGTCTAAGTACACAGACTTACTAGAGAACCACAGTAAGCACAAGTCCTCCTCTTCCAGTGATACTCCTGTGAAAAATACTAAAATTCCAGCCTTCGCTGCCCCAGGGCGGGTAACACAAGCAACGCTTGACAAGTTGGTGCTAAATTTTGTATGTGAGACAAACCAGCCATTTTCTGTGGTTGAGATGCCATCCTTCAAGACTTTGATAGAAACCTTGCAACCTCATACAGTAATGACAAGGAAAACGTTATGCACAAGAATACAAGAAGCTGCAAAACACAAGAAGAGCATAATAATCAAAAAGCTGAGTGCTGTGAACTATGTTGCTACCACAACAGACTGCTGGTCTGCCAGACAACATAGCTACTTAGGTGTCACCTGTCACTGGATAGACAACACCTCACTGGAGAGGCACTCCGCTGCATTGGCTTGTAGACCTGTCAAAGGCTCGCACACGTTTGACGTCCTTGCTGCTGCATTAGAGGAAATACATTCTGAGTACCACATCAGGGAAAAAGTGACCAGGACGACAACAGACAGTGGCTCAAACTTCCTGAAGGCCTTCCGATTATATGGTGAGGAGGAAGCCACCAATGTACAAGAAGAGAGTGACTCCACCCTTGATGATGCAACAGAAGATCAGAGTGAGTCAGAGGAGTATCAAGATGTGGAGTATCAAGATGTGTCTGCTATTCTGGATGACAACCCAGGCCTTGAGTACCAACTCCCAAGGCACCAAAAGTGTGCATGCCATCTCGTCAATCTTATATCCACAGTTGATGCCAATGCTACAGGAGGAGCTGCAAAGCAGAAACATACAAGAGGCTGTCTCGGTCTGCTTTTGCAAAATGTCATGCTCTTTGGAATAAAACCAGCAGGTCAACCATGGCTCATGAAACAGTGGAACGTGAATGCAAGCTGCAGTTTCTCCGACCCAATCAGACACGCTGGAGCTCCCTCTTCCTCGCTGTAGAAAGGATTGTAGCGATTCACAGAGAGCAAGGAGAACAAGCAATTCGCAATGTCTGCACAGCATTAAAGATAAAGATGTAAGTTGACCATTTAAATTTTGTTTTTAAAGAATAATACAAAAAAATAAGCCTTGCTGATTAATGGGTGAATCTCAAGAAACCAAGTTTTCTTTGCATGGTGGTGTGACAATTGTGGATGACTTAATTTAACTATTTTATTTTTATTTATTTGTGTATTTAACATGTACAATACATAATAAAGACATTGTACTAGAAATAGCTATAAGTCATTTTTTTATCGTTACATCTTTTATAGGTTCCATCCAGCTGAAATGGGGTTTTTGGTCGAGTATGCTGCTGTGATGAAGCCCGTTGCCATGGCCCTTAATATCCTCCAAGGGGAGTTATCTGTGTATATGGGCCTCCTGCTGCCAACACTTTACCAGTTGCGGGACAAGCTGAAGAGGTTGGAGTCATCTTGCAAAATGTGTACACCTCTTGTTCACGCCCTGCAGCATGGGATCCAGAAACGTTTTGGAAAGGCCATGAAAGAGCCCGAGTTGATTGCTGCAGCAATACTCCTACCAAGATTCAGAACATCCTGGACCACAGAGGAGAACATCTTAAATGCTGGTAAATATACTTGTTTATCAATTCAAATGTGAACTAGTAGACATTGACCTATATACAGTAAATCTGTATAATGTTACTGTCATTTAGGATTATAGTGTGTCAGTGACAAACCACAGGGCGGCAATATAGTTAGAAGCTCAGGTAGCTTTTAATGTCAAACATCAGCAGCTTGACATTCTATACAGTAGAAGGGTAAGAATAATGTGCAGACCTAATTATTTTGAAAAATGATTTATCTTGCCACAGGCTTTGACTACATAAGAAATCACCTCGACACTGACTTGGATGATGTCACCAGCACAAACAACAGCCTCTCTGATGAAGACGACTTCTTTAAGGTCCATGGAGTTGGGAAAACCACAAGTAGGAGAGCTGGAGAGGTACCTTTCATGTCTGTCCCTTGCAGGTATGGATCTACTCCACACCTTTCCTCACATCAAGAAGCTGTCACTCAAAGTCAACACAGGTCTTCCTGCATCTGCAGCCTGTGAGAGACTTTTCAGTCATGCAGGACTCCTGTTCACTGCTAAACGGTCACAGCTTCACAGCAAGAACCTTGAGAGCCAACTACTGTTGAAGCTTAACAGTGACATCACTGAGTGATTCTTTGGTGAATGGTGAAATTGTTTGTATCTGCATGTTTGACTGACACACACACACACACACACACACACACACATAGTTTATGGGCTGCCTTGTTCTAGTTCTGCCTGCAGAGCCTGGTAAAAAAAAGTGTAAAGGTTTGGAAATTTGTGGTACTTGTGATTATTTATTTTATTTATATTTTATTTATTTTAAGTACTTGAATTTACCTGGATTATTTTAATGTACACTATTTTGTAATTAATTTATTTTATTGATTGGATTAACTATAATTTGCCTAAAGAGGATTATTTTGTATTTTTGTCTGTCTGGTTGAGCGGCTTGAGTAAAAAAATAAATCAGGCGTTACTCAACAGTTACTCAGTACTTGAGTAGTTTTTTCACCAAGCACTTTTTTACTCTTACTCAAGTAATTATTTGGATGACTACTTTTTACTTTTACTTGAGTAAATTTATTCTGAAATAACAGTACTTTTACTTGAGTCAAATTTTTGGCTACTCTACCCACCTCTGTCTAGGATACACTAGGAATTTATTTTATTTTTATTAAACACGGAGTTCTTTGCTGCACGTTGTTGGCGTGCAGGCTCTGCTTGCGCATGACGAACTGATGAGCGACTAACAGGCAAAAAAAGAATAAAATTGACAATTTGATTGCAAAAAGAAATGCCATCCATCTTAATCCATCCATCTTCAACCGCTTATCCGAAGTCGGGTTGCGGGGGCAGCTGCTCCAGCAGGGGGCCCCAAACTTCCCTATCACGAGCCACATTAACCAGCTCTGACTGAGGGACCCAGAGGCGTTCCCAGGCCAGTGTAGAGATGTAATCTCTCCACTTAATCCTGGGTCTTCCCAAAGGCCTCCTCCCAGCTGGACGTGCCTGAACCACCTCCCTAGGGAGGCGGACAGGGGGCATCCTTACCAGATACCCAAACCACCTAAACTGACTCCTTTCGACGCAAAGGAGCAGCGGCTCTAATCAGAGCTCCTCACGGATGACTGAGCTCCTCACCCTATCTCTAAGGGAGAAGCCTGCCACCCTTCTGAGGAAGCCCATTTCGGCTGCTTGTACTCGCGACCTAGTTCTTTCGGTCATGACCCAGGCTTCATGACCATAGGTGAGGGTAGGAACAAAAATTGACCTGTAGATCGAGAGCTTTGCCTTCCGGCTCAGCTCTCTTTTCATGACAACGGTGCGATAGAGCGAGTGCAATACCCCCCGCTGCCCCGATTCTCCAGCCAACCTCCCGCTCCATTGTCCCCTCACTCATGAACAAGACCCTGAGGTACTTGAACTCCTTCACTTGGGGCAATTCCTCCTTCCCTACCTGGAGTACACACTCCATCGATTTCCTGCTGAGAACCATGGCCTCAGATTTAGAGGTGCTAATCCCAGGTGACAAAGCGCAGCCTTGGCGGAGACCAACCCCCACACGGAATGAACTCGACTTCGTGCCGAGGACCCGGACACAGCTCTCGCTTTGGACGTACAGGGATTGGATCGCCCTAAGAAGGGACCCCCCCCCCACCCCGTACTCCCGCAGCACCTCCCACAGTCTCTCCAGGGGGACCCGGTCATACGCCTTCTCCAGATCCACAAAACACATGTATACTCCCAGGTCCCCTCCAGGATCCTTGCGAGAGTAAAGATCTGGTCCGTCGTTCCACGGCCAGGACGAAAACCGCATTGTTCCTATTCAATCCGAGGTTCGACAATTGGCCGAACCCTCCTCTCCAGCACCTTGGAGTAAACTTTACCAGGGAGGCTGAGAAGTGTGATACCCCTGTAGTTGGGACACACTCTCTGATCCCCCTTTTTGAAGAGGGGGACCACCACCCCGTTCTGCCAGATTTCCACGCAATGTTGAAGAGGCGTGTCATCCATGACACCCCCTCCACATCCAAAGCTTTCAGCATTTCTGGTCGGATCTCAACAATCCCCGGGGCTTTGCCACTGCGGAGTTGTTAGACTACCTCAGTGACCTCCCCCAGGGAAATAGAATCTGATCCCCCATCATCCTCCGGCCCTGCCTCTAGCATAGAAGGCGTGTTGGGATTTAGGAGTTCTTCAAAATGTTCCTTCCACCGCCCAATAACCTCCTCGGTTGAGGTCAACAGCGTCCAATCTTTGCTGTATACAGCTTGGATGTTTGAAAGTCCTTCTCCATGACTTCTCCGAACTTTTCCCACACCCACTGCTTTGCTTCGCTCATGGCTGAGGCTGCAGCCCTTCGGGCCTGTCGGTACCTTGCAACTGCCTCCGGAGACCTCCGGGACAACAAATCCCAGAAGGCCTCTTTCTTCAGTCGGACGGCTTCCCTGACCACCAGTGTCCACCACAGTGTTCGAGGGTTAGCACCCCTTGCGGCACCTAAAACCTTGAGGCCGCAGCTCTCCACCGCAGCTTCAGCAATGGAAGCTTTGAACATTGCCCACTCAGGTTCAATGTTCCCAACCTCCGCAAGGATGCCTGAAAAGCTCCGCCGGAGGTGTGAGTTGAAGATCTCGTGGACAGGGACCTCCTCCAAACGTTCCCAGTTCACCCACACTACTCGCTTGGGCTTCCCAGGTCTGTACAGAGTCTTTCCCCACCCCCTGACCCAACTCACCACCAGATGGTGATCGGTTGACAGCTCTGCCCCTCACTTCGCCCGAGTGTCCAAAACATATGGCCTCAGATCCGACGACACGATTACAAAATCGATCATCAACCTTCGGCCTAGGGTGCTCTGGTACCACGTACCCTTATGAGCATCCTTATGTTCGAACATGGTGTTTGTTATAGATAATCCATGACTAGCACAGAAGTCTAATAAAAAACATCCACTTGAGTTCAGATCGGGGAGGCCGTTCCTCCCAGTCACGCCTTTCCAGGTGTCCCTGTAATTTCCCACATGTGCGTTGAAGTCACCCAGCATCACTATGGAGTCCCCTACTGGGGCCCTATTCAGGACTTTATTCAGGGTCTCCAAGAAGGCCAAATACTCTGAACTGCTGTTCGGTGCATATGCACAGACAACAGTCAGAGTTTTCCCCCCACAACCCGTAGGCGTAGGGAGGCGACCCTCTCGTCCACCGGGGTAAACTCCAACGTTGCGGCGCTCAGCCGGGGGCTCGTGAGTATCCCCACACCCGCCCGTTGCCTCACACCCTGGGAAAATCCAAAGAAGAATAGAGTCCATCCCCTAACCAGGAGTACGGATCCAGAGCCAAAAACCATTGAAGCCCCACCAGATCCAACTGGTAACGCTCCACCTCCCTCACCAGTTCCGGCTCCTCCCCCCCCCCAGTGAGGTGACATTCCACATCCCTAGAGCTAGCCTTTGCTGCCCGGGTCTGGTCCGACGAGGCCCACGGCCTTCACGGCCACCCATATGGCAGCGCACCCGACTCCTGCGGTTTCTCCCATGGGTGGTGGGCCCAAGGGATGAAAAAAAGAATGCAAAAAAGAAAAGAAAGAAAAAGAAATGCATCGTCAGTTATTTGGAAATATTTCTGCTACAGACAGGATGATGTTGACAAAAATCTGATACTTTTGTGCCTTGCAATTGTTGCTGCAACACAACCAATTTGTTTGATCATTTAAGTCATCACCACAAATCTTTGTATGACGAGTGCAAAGCCAGATCTGAATGACGTGCACAGCAAATACCTATTTCGGCCTACTATTATGCCAGTATTACACCATACGAGAAAGGTTCCAAACGGCAGAGAGAAATCACAGATTCAATAACATTTCACCTTGCGAAAGACATGGTAGGCTACCAATTGATACAGTTACCAAAGAGGGTTTTAAAAACATGATCCGTTTGCTTGACAAGCGGTATGTAATATGCAACTATTATAAGGTATTTGTTTTATGTAGTATTTTTGTAAACCACTCAGGGTTGGAGTATAGCTGCTCTTTTTTATTTTTCAAATGGTTTAAATTAAAAGATATTTATTGTTTACTTTTCTATTTTCAAAAAAGCTGTTTGTAATTTAATTTGTAATGTAATAAAAGGTTAAATGACTTATTTTGTCATTCACATTAATTCCCTATTGTGATAATGAAACTTCCTCAGTGTAATGCTCTGTTTTAACCTGGTTGGAGTACAGAGATAAAGCCTCCTGTAATCTCCTGGATCCCTTCTAGACACCACACTTCTTCAATCACAAATGCGCACCTTTATTTTAGGTTAAGCAACATGCATTATTAATACCATAACATGTTAGATCACTGACTTTAGCCTGAATTGATAGAAGAGTGTTACATAATTACAATGGAACCATGGTGAATTAAAAAGTGTATTAATTAATATAATAAAATAAACTACCCAAAATAAGTAAATAATTAATTTTCAGTTTCTTTTTTTTTTTATTATTTAAATTTTTCATGAAGATGCAGCCCCCGACAAAATCCCCCCAATCATTCTAGAATAATTAATTCTTCTCAAATAGAGCTATTAAAGTCATCTGGTGAAGTTATCCTGTATTTTTTCATATGGCAATATATATTGCAGAAAAACAAAATATCACATTGCCTGTTTTTTCCAATATCATGCAGCCTTACACTATATGGTGTATAGGGGCGGTTTCAGACACAGCGAGTGTTCCACAACTGGGGTTGGTGGCGTACGCACTAGGCTGTGTACTCTGCATTTAGAGAACGGCGTTACTGCTGTACAGAACTAATTATCTAAATTCTTTCGACACTGAAAACTGTAACTACACTGAAATAAGAATCCACACAGGATTCTAAAAGCTATGAAATAGCAAAAGTATGCATTAATAAAGCATGATCTTGCTTTATATATAAAAAGCTGAAATATAAATGAATGTCCTTGTGGGACATTTTCACGTTTTCTCCGTAATAATTACAAGAAATGTTTCAAAGCCTCACTTCTTATTGGTAAATTCATCCAGGTCTGATAAGAGCACTTAAAAGGATAGTTCACCCAAAATTTGTAATTCTCATTATTTCCTCACATTCATGTCATCCCAGATGTGTATTTCTTTCATCTGCTAAACTCAAATGAAGATTTTTTGAATAATTTCTCAGCTCTGTTCAAAGGTCAATACTATGGCTGGGATGATTCATCGACGTAATCGATTTGCATAACACGTGACGGTGCGTTGCATTGGAATAATTAAAATGGCATCACCCGGTTTAAGCATGGATATAAAAACTTGCCCATGGTGATCTAAAGCGTGGTAGTATTTTAGCCAACTATGTGGTGCTGTGTAAGACATGCAAATTGGAAATGGCTTATCACAGCCATACAACCGCCATGAATGAACACTTGAAGCAAAAGCATTCAGGAGCACTTGTCAAGACGTCAGCACCGTAAGTCCCGTTTACTTTTTGTCCCCACCGCTCCTAACGTAACTTTACAACAATCGTCATCTAATTTTGTTATTTGACCATTTTGTATTATCCGTTTACTTTAACGGCCAAGCAGCCCTCTACATTGCGAGTAAATCACTCGTATATGCGAGTAAATTTCGCACTACGCGACCAAAAAATGCCTGTTATTAGCCACTGGCAAGTAAATTGTAACATTATACTTGACAGTGATAGAGTTGTGTAGTGTCTAAGGCCCCTTTACTGAATAAAAAGCATTTGATTAAGAATCTGGATCCAGCCTAGTCTTTCTCTGCATGCTGTCTCATGCGCACACAGGAAAAAGCACTTGTGTTTCATTCAGTTGAACTGAAAGCATCTCAGGGAACCGCACCGCGGAAGTCACAAGAGCAGCTCTCTTGAGATTGTGTGAAGATGAACCACTTCTCAAGCACTCTGATGAGCACGCCATCTACAGAGACTTGAGCCAAACTCCCGCGAAAATATAAACAAGGTATAAAAGTATTCATTTTGTGAACGCAAAGCGCTCCAGTTTCACTTAACGCCCACGTAATGTAAAATATCCATAGTCATTGTGGGTTTATTCACGCAGTGTTAATAACAGGCAGTGATTGAGAGGAGATGCCCTGCTCTATTTCTGTGGAGATGATAAAATGCATGAAACAGAATCTCAAAGTCTTCCTTCATGAGAAATAAGGGCATGTGAGTTAATCAGAGAGCCTTAAAATAATGTATGAAAGTGAAGAATTTAAGGCAGAAATATTTTACTATTGCAAAATATAATATAATAGCTATTAGTGTTGTCAAAAATACCGATACTCCGGTACCAAGTCGGTACTGAAACAAAAAAAATTTTACGATACCAGAATTTCCGAAGGTACCGGAGTACCGAGTCTACCCGGTACCCATGCAGAGTGGGGAACTTTTGAACTGTCACAACAAGCAAAAGATGGCGAAAAGCAAAACTGCTGCAGAATCTCAACTGAATCTTGTCGAAAAGAAAAGTGGAATAACCAGGTTTGGAAATTCTTTGTATTTGAGGCTGATGAAAAGGGAAACATCATAGATCAGCAAAAACCTATTTGTAAATGCTGCTTTCACAATTTTCTGATGAAAGGAGGAAACACATCAAACTTAATAAAGCACCTGAAAGACAAGACACATGGATTAATTCAAGCAACCAAAGCAGGTGAGTTTAAAAGCATATTATCATTTGCATTCGGGTTGAAATGATTAGTCGACATAATTGACAACGTCGAAAATAAAAAAATGACTAGAAGAATGTTAATTGTCGAATAGTCGTTTGATCTCATTTAACGTAAAATTAAATCATATAAAACTAATGACGCACGACAGCAGCACTGCAGTTCGTGCCTGACGGAGGAGAATAATTTCACAGATCACAGTCCAGATGCACTCCTTCACAGCTTCATTTTATGTAGATCCCAAAGTATTAGTGAATTATAAAAATAAAAAAAAAAGTTAATTCAGAAGCAGTTTCGTTTTGGAATAAGCGGAGCCGGAGCTCTTTAAAGGGGTCATATAATGCCATTTTTGTACAAGTTAATATGAATCTTTAGGGTCTAAATGAAAACTTTGTAATATACTTTTATTAAAAATTCTCATTAGTATTTTAAGAAAACACTAATTTTACCTGCTCAAAAACAGCTCTGTTTTCAGCACGCCGTTTCAGTGCATATGACTTTAAATGATAATGAGCTTTGGTCACCCCGCCCCTCCGTACACAGTTTTTAATAACACAATAACCATAACACGTTGTTCATTATAAACGTGGGATTATGAATTATATTGAGAACGTCGTAACGTTATGGAAAACATGCCATAATGTATCCTGAGTGGACATTAGCCACATTCATTGTGAAGCGTGCAAGTGATTTGCAAAGATTAATATAAAGGTTAATAAAACGTTACACTTACTTCTTCTGGAGGTGCAGAGGGAATATAAATAGTTGGTACCGAATCTTTTTTCAGCAGCAGCTTCTTAGCAAAACCAGCTTTATACTGACCCTCGTTTATAAAGCAGTCTGGTGAAAAATGATTCGCGCAAACATGAACGCACTGACGTTGCTCGTGGGGAATATTCCCATCGTAAACAAAACTCAGCCACTGCGTCTTCAGCGGTTCAGATTTAGGAACTTCCAAATGACTGCTGTGTTCGTTATTACACCGAAGAACAGAACACCACAATCGCTTAGGCGCCATTCTGCTCCAGTGTATCAACAATGATGACGGACTATGACGAGCGAGCGAGGGCGGGTCTGTGTTGAAACACTGCTGTCAATCAACAATCCTGGGAGGGGCGTCCGACCGTGTGATGTCACACGGTCGAACGGCTCGATTTGAGGCAGGGGAAAATATATAAGGAGATTAAAACAAAAACACTGGATGGATTTTTATCATAATAGGATGGTTGTGTACAGGCACAGCCAACACACATTTCAGTACAATCAACTTGAAAAAGTGCATGTACCATTATATGACCCCTTTAAAGGAAACATCCCGGCATTACAAATACAGTTATATTTAATGTGTTATAGTTTTATTAAAGTTCAAATAATACAGAAGCAGGTCATGTTAATAACTTTAAACTCAGAAACTGGCATTTCTCTGTGTGGTAAGCGCCTCTTCAATGAGTTGCGCGAATGTCCCGATCTAAGGGGGAGAGATTGAAACTGCACCCGGCTGAGAGAGACTCTTCCTCGGGGACGCTCATTCCTTGAGCGCGCACACTTAATGCAGCTAGATTAGAACGCGATTGCTCGTGACTTATTAAATCATAATATATGTCACTGTGCATTTATTATTATGAAGAAAAATGGCAGAGAGCACTTTGCACATTAGTTTGGAAATTGTTTTTATTCATTCTATTGTATGCTTCTTTATTTGTTTTGTTTTTTTAGTACTTGGTAAAAACTTAAGGTAAAAGTTGCAAAAGTTGAAGCAAATCTTATATAAGTGTTCAAAAATACTTTAAGCATACATTGTACAGTTTTGTTACAATTCAAAAATAATAGATTTAAATTAAAGTGTTGCTCAATGGCATATTTCTGTTCTTAGTTCTGCTGCTAATGTTTTGTTAACTTTGTTAATAAAAGAGTGTTGTTTAGTAACCTGTTTTGCTACCGTGAAATTTCAATGGTATTGGTACCGACTACTGAAATTTTGGTACCGTGACAACACTAATAGCTATACAGGTTGGCTGGGTTACAAAAGAAGCAAAAGATAACAAAACATTGAAAGTCCAAAAGTAAATCGGACAAATAACAGAGATATATTTTAGTTATTTAGACATATTTTGATAATTAAAATATTATTTTAATACTTTTATATTTGACTGTCTGTCTGATATTTGTCTGATACGTTTTTTAAGCCTGAAAAGGAAATCATACACCCTTATTTTATAATATGACCCAAGCTACATTCGTATAAATTACTTTGTTGTGTGCATGAAGCACATAGTGAGTTTGTATGGAAATTAATCATCATATTCGTGAAACACCTAAAACAGACAATTTATCATTATAGTCCTAAAACAGCAATCATAATCGCAATTATTTGTTTGACAATTAATTGTCAGCCAAATTTCACAATCGTGACCCCTAATTTTCATTATTAGGTTCCTACCTCGTGAATTGTTTTGTTAAAAATATGTACGAAATTTCAAACAGTGACAACAGCATGTATCATTGTTAAAAATATGATTTCATGACATCATACAAATTTGTACAATTTTAAAAAGCTAAAATGAGATTAAAATCAAAGCAAAATAAAAACAATTACAACAATAATTAATAATTTGACCAATTGTCACACATTATACATACATTTCTGCATATACATGGTGAAATTATTTATTTTTCACATATCCCAGCTAAGCTGGGGTCAGAGTGCAGGGTCAGCCATGATACGGCGCCCCTGGAGCAGATAGGTTCAAGGGCCTTGCTCAAGGGCCCAACAGTGGTGTCTTGGTGGTGTTGGGGCTTGAACCCACGACCTTCTGATCAGTAACCCAGAGCCTTAACCGCTGAGCCACCACTGCCCTATATACTATACACAATATACTATATTGTGTGAATATGTATGAAGAGGACCCCTCTCAGTTTGCTTAAAACATTTTTTATTTACATTATGCTTACATATCATCAAAAGTCTGGTGAGTAAAAACAAAACTTTACTAGCCAATGACAATTCTCTCTAACATGATCATAGAGGGTTGCCATGTATGGTTGAGAAAATGGTGTAAACTGTGTGACTTTTACAGTCTGTAAATCGTTTCAAATATATTCCTTGCCCCACTGAGATTTAATGCTGACTGCAATAGTTTAGTTATTCCTGTTAGAAAAACATTGAAGTGTTGCTCGAATTGCACTAATATTACTGAAAGATGAGTGGGAGGGAGAGAGGAGAGGTGAAATGTGGAGGGGGGAGGGAAAGAAGGGGGAGAGAGATTGTGTGTATGTGGTAAATTGGCTGTGTGTATTACTGAGTTGATTAAGAATGCACAAGTTTGACTTATTCCTGTTAGAAAAACATTTAAGTGTTACTCAAATTGCACTAATTTGACTGTAAAATTATTTTATGTTGGACTGCTAAACTCGAGGTTGCACAATGTTTTTATATTCCTCCTGAAATTGAACTTGAATTTTACATTTTGTTTAATTTATTTTTTCTTGTTGAATTGCTAAATGTAGATAGCTATTTCCTTTTACTCGAATTGAACAAGTTCTTACTTAAACTTACTCCAAAATAAAAGTAATAGAGAATATAAAAACATTGTGCAACCTCGAGTTTAGCAGTCCAAAATAAAATCTCCCCAAAATAAAATTAATGTTAGACTGTAAAATGGAGATTACAACAGGGCTATTTTTGTTGCACCATTCTGAGTACATTTTAGAGACCGAGTACATTTTAGAGACTGTTACAAGGTAAAAAAATACTCAAACCAGCCCATCCAGGACCAACCAGTTACCTTGAGTGTCTCGTAAGCAGTGGCGATTAGCAAGAACTTGTGATGTACAGTGTCTCGCGTGTCGTCGCTGTCTCCGGGCTGATATTTGTCCGGGTGATATCTTCGGGCCAGCTGGCGGTAAGCGCGTCCGATCTCCGCTTTACTTGAGTCTCGGGCGACTCCTAAAACGTCATAACAGCTCTGAGTGCCGCAGTAAAGTCCCTCAATTAGTGCGGCGGCCGAAGAAAATAAAAACCCCAAAAGAAGACAAACAACACAGAACCAAGAAATCAATCTCAGCGCGATGGACGCGGCCATGTCAGCATTCAGTGCTGCAGTCGCGCTCTGATGACGCATCCTCCATGTATTTTTGTGAACGTAAGAAGCACTGCGTCTGGATTTGCCTAAATATACTAAGCACTTAGACAGTATCTAAGTGATTAGCATATGTAGGCAATACTAAGTATCTAATTTTTTTGTTATGGAAAAGTGCACACTTTTCAGTGTGTAGCTAGAGAGTTTTATTTTTTATTATTGCTTTGAATGCAAAACATTAACAATGCACAAACACAAAATGTAAACATGCAGTTTGAACATTCTGTACATGTGCATAAATACGCTCACTTGAGACATAAAATTAAATAGACAACAACAAAAACACAGTGAAATGTATAAGTCATGAGACAGGAAAGATATCATCATTGCACATAAGAAAATAGGCCTATATCCAAAATCCATTATTCTATTACCTTAATCTATTATAATATTATATTCTATTACATTCAAAGACTTGATTAAATATTCAGTTTCCAGCAGACATTCTGCAATTCTAGGTAGTTTTTTAAAGATTTTTGCTTGTGAATGTAATATTTCGCTACAAGAATAAGAAAATTAACAGTAGACTCCAAATCCTACTGTTTTTGTTTTCATAATAGCACAATATATCTTTAAAATTATAGCTTAATTATACTTTAGAAAAACAGTAATTAGGCTACTCAATTCACTGATGAAATCTTACACAGAAAAAACAGGTGACTGACACTTTCACTCTAACGTCTACAAAAGGTTAATGTATCACATCACAGTATTTGAATAGAAGTGCATAACATGGGTAGATTTTGTGCAGTATTTTAAAATGAAATTAGATTTTATTAGATATACAATACTTATATGGTAACAACCATATTTTCCTCCAATGAATATTAATAATATGAGAAGCCCAAAAGAATTTCCCACTTGGGGAAATTGAAGTTCGGGAATGTAATAATTGCCGAATAAACGTATTATTACAGGATTTACTCAACAACGAGACTCCTTCCAAAGACAATTGGGGCAATTGTTTATGGTATATCTCATAACTTATAGAAGATTTAATTTAAAAAAAATTACACCTGGAGTTACATGATGCCATGCGAGGTGCGGATGTGTAAACGACGAGCTCTGCGCACTTTGCTAGTTTTCAAATATTTTTGTGTTATAATTCGGTGAGATTCGATACACCCTACTACAAATTTGTTCATTGAAGTCATCATAGCAAAGAATTCAAAATCCTCAGGCTCTGGAGATATTAAAACACAATTACGTTCTTACACCTCTGACAGGCCCGCAGACCAGGGGCTCAGTTTGGACGGTGTGGAGGGAGAAATCCAGCCTCAACTGGTGAGCATGTCTGTGATGCTGACGAAAGTTGCCCCTGACTTAGAAGATCTCGCTGTAATACGTCGATCAATTACTGCGATGGAAACAAAATTCTCTGAGTTGGTTACAAGATTGTCGAACATCGAGAAACGGATCAATTATCTGGAGTCATTGGAGAGGTAATTATCTGCTAATTCGCTAGTGACCAAGAAAGATATAGAACGCATTTTTGAAAAACTGGAAGACCTTGAGAACTGTAGAAAATAACCTCCAAATTGTTGGAATTCCTTAGCACGAAGAAGGCCGAAATATGGTGAAATTCCTAGACAAGCTCCTCCCGAGTCTGCTCGACATAACAGGCCATAAACTGGAAATTGAGCGAGCTCACAGAATCCCGGCTCGCAGATTGGCTGAAGGAGACAGGTCCCGTTCAATTCTGGCCAAAAATATTTTCTTGTTCCCAGACTTACATCAACGGAATTTCACTTTTGCACTGATGTTTCTGGCCAAACTGAGAATCGATACTAAGGATGGCAGCAAAGTATTTACATGTCCCAAGGAAGCACTGTCCTTCATAAAAACATTGGACTGAGTAAGCCTTTTGTTGATTCTCATTTGGCCCCCGAGTGGATTAACTCACTGTACTTACTCTTGGCTGTCTGAGGAAGCTGGGCGCCATTTTTGTTTCTTTTTGTGCTGGTTCTGCCTAGCGGCTGGAGTTTGTTTTGTTTAATGATGCTCCTTCATGAAACGTTTTTATTGACAGAAGATTACTTTTACACTGAAGTTCCCGACCAGATTGAGAATGGTTACTAAGGATGGACGCAAAATATCTACATGCCCACATCAAGCGATGTCTTTTATAAAGTTGATGGACTGAGGTTTGTTTGACATGGTGTGTTTTTTATGTGGCCTCCGAGTGAACTTGACTCTCTCAAAACGCTCTTGACCATCTGAGGAACCGGAAAGCCTGTTTTGTTTCTTTTTGTGCTGGTTCTGCAGCTGGAGTTTGTTTTGTGGAATAACACTCCTTCGGTACAGTTGTGGATGAATCTGTTTTTTCTTTGTGCTTATGCCTCCTATTGGCTGGAGTTTGTTTTGTGGAGTATTTTTGCAGGACATTGCAAGGATTAAGTCATTTGCTGCACTTATTAAAAGTGAGCTCACTGAACACTCATTTGACTGTCTGAGGAAACTGAATGGCTTTATATTTTTATTAGGGCTGTCAATCGATTACATTTTTTAATCAAATTAATTACAATTAAAATTCATTACATTCTTGTAGCAGAAGAGTTAATCATTGATAAGACATTCAAATAGTGGCTTTAGAATACAATGTATTGTTTACTACCATATTATTGATCATAAGGCAATCATTGGCATACACAGCAATCCATTTCACAAGTGAATTTGTCAATCAGTTGGAGATTTATTATGAGGGCTTGTTTAAGGACCCGTTAATGTACACCTGCATCAGACATTTTTTTTTTAATTGAACAAAAGTGAAAATAAACAGACAGGAACAAAGGAAATTACCACGATGGGTAAACAGAAACTAAAACACGAAAACATTCAAGGGCACATGAACTAGGAAAACATGGCAGGGTGAATACGGCTGAAACAGGAGACAGTATACATCGGGGCTTCCAGAAACATCAAAACAGTGGGAACAACGAACGACAAGGGAATGGAGGAACAGCGGGGTTTAAATGCACAGAGACATAATGATAAAAAACAACAATCAGGTGCAAACAATGACATAGTGATGAAGGA
This sequence comes from Xyrauchen texanus, assembly GCF_025860055.1. Taxonomy (NCBI): domain Eukaryota; kingdom Metazoa; phylum Chordata; class Actinopteri; order Cypriniformes; family Catostomidae; genus Xyrauchen; species Xyrauchen texanus. The sequence continues at coordinate 52,407,430 of NC_068279.1, read as the reverse complement.
CGGGAACCATGGTGACGGTGACATGGAAAACACGGGGCAGACAACCAGGGAATCGTGACATATACATAGTACACAATACTACAGATATATTTTACAATAATGCCAAGACATTATATTCATTACATAGTGCAATTGTTTTCAATGCTTTGGAGTTGTTGGAGGTACAAAGAGTATTTAAACAGTATTTTAAGTCTTTGCAAAAAAGTGCAAATAGGGGCTTTATAGACATAAATTTACACTTATCTATAAAAAAACTTGGAAAGAAAAATAAACAGATTAATCAGAAAATATTAACTTAAGTTATCAAAACTGTGAAAACCAAATAAAACATCTTTATAAAGCAAAGAAAAACTAGTTAAAATAGAGGTACGTACAAACAAACAAAATTTTCTCCAAAATACTACAGCGTGGACACATTCCCAAAAAATGTGAGGGACAGATTAATCTACAGCATTACTGAAGGAGCAAAGTGGATCTATTTCAGGGAGCATGTTTCTTAAATAAAGACTGGTGGTGGTGTAGTGGTCTAAGCACATAACTGGTAATCTGGTAATCAGAAGGACGCTGGTTTGAGCCCCACAGCCACCACCATTGTGTCCTTGAGCAAGGCACTTAACTCCAGGTTGCTCCGGGGTATTGTCCCTGTAATAAGGGCTCTGTAAGTCGCTTTGGATAAAAGTGTCTGCCAAATGCATAAATGTAAATGTAAAGGACACCTCCTTAACCTTGTTGGTAATTAAATATTTGTGAGGTAAAGACCATACGACCTGCATAAGACATGCTTGTGTCGCATCATAAAAGTCAAATGTTTAGGTCACTGTGTCAAGTTAAATATAGTTTAATACTCAATCTTTAAACACATCTTGAGATCCCTTGGTTCGCACATTTATATTGTGTGCCCGCTGAAGAGTTGTTAATGTTTTGTTCACTGTAATAAACTGCGCGTTGCTCACATAGCTGAAATTTCACTTACTGCCCTCTGGAGTAAACAGGTGGTACTACAAGCCTGAATCTCTCAGGAAAGCATTGCGATTAAATGTGTTGATTTTTTAACAATCGCACGTTATTAACACGTTAAATTGACAGCCCTAATTTTTATATAATTAAAAAAAAAAAATTGTGCTGGTTTCACTGAGGCTGGAGCTTGTTTTTATGGAGGAACACCCTTTCGAAACAGTTCTGTGAATGAATCTACATGTTCTTTGTGATTATTCTGCCTATTGGCTGGGGTTTGTTTTACAAAGTATTTTCTGTTATGTAATTTTGCCTCACAAAATTTGTACAGGTGCACCGGAATTGAGCAATCTGACGGCAAAGTTGTAGTGGGGACTCTCGTAGGCGTACGAGTTTAGAGGGATGGATGCCGGTTGGCACTGTCGTGCACGGGGTTAATGCACAAGTTTTTCATTTTTCTGTTTGTATTGTTCGGGGGGAGTTCGGGGTTTGATTGTTGCACTAACAATGGAATGTGGTCTTTATAATCTTGTTTTTAATACACAATGAATTTTTTCTATTATATCAAAATGTCAAATGTTAATATGAATGTGTTATTTTTCTCCACGTGGAATGTGAATGGGTTGGGGCACCCCATAAAAAGAAGAAGTTTACTTCTTTTCTTAAGCGTTAGAAATATGAAATAGTGTTTCTTCAGATATGGGGTGGACATGTTTTCTTTAGTTCTGGCTCAAGTAAGAGCAGAGGAGTCATTACATTAATAAGTAAACATCTTCAATTCAAATCTCTCAAACAGATTAAAGATGAATTAGGAAGAGTCATTACAGTTTTGCAGAAATTCAGGGGCAAAGGTTGATTTTGACCAATAGTTATGCACCTAAAGCTGATGATCAGGGCTATTTTATAGATCTTGAAGAGATGTTGCAAGCTTCTGGCACCCCTTATGATATGATCATATTGGGAGGAGACTTTAATCTTTAGATGGACTCAGTCCTTGATCATAGTGAAGCAAAAGTGTGTAAGCCCCCTAGAGCAACATTGACACATCACAGGATGTGTAAAAAATCTTGGTCTTGCAGATATTTGCCGAATTTTGAACCCATCTTTTCATCAGTCAATACGATTTATTCTAGAATATATATATATATTTAAATCTAAGTCCCTCATTCCCCATCTGTCGCTCTCTCGACGTTGTGTCGGAGAAGTGACACTAGGGGTCTCTCTTGAGCGCCGAATATGCCTCTGATCTATGAAAAAAGGCCAATGAGAAGTTGGCAGATAGTATTTGCATACCCCGCCCCCAGACATTCGTATAAAGGCGAAGAAATACTATGAGTTCATTCAGAAATTTTCTTCGGAGCCGATGGTAGTGCATGCAGTCTGCTGCGAGTCACACACCAGTTCCTGCTTTTCCTCTGACGCTCTGCATGCTGTTGGATTGACGGCCCATAACAGCGGCTTTCTCCTTCTCTGCATGGCAGTGCAGCTTTGCCCCTGGGCGCTTTGACAGTGCAGACAATAACTCTTCATTGAGTTTATTTAAAGAGAGATTTCCCTTTTTGTGTAAAAGAGTATTTCCTCTAAAATAGCAAAACACAGCGGCGTTGAACGTCCTTTTCAGGACTCGTCTTTTTAAAGATGCCTTTCCGCCCCTGTGTTGTTCCTGGATGCAGTAGAATGCTCTCCGTGTCTGGGCAGCGATCACACCGAGGCTGCGTTTGTGGATGGCTCATGCTCTCTGCGAGAGCATGACCATGGCAACATTGCGGTAGCTTTCAATAGCAACCGCCCTATCCACCTGGGGATTAGAAAGCAATAGAAAGCAAGCCACTCCAGCCGCCCCCGCACTGCTCCTTCTTCCCACGGGATTGAGGACGATGCGGCTCACGCTGGAAGCGATCTGGGGATGGCAGCGGGTGCAGCTCCACCGGGTACGCCCCCTCGTACCACCCGCCCGCCCCCCCGGCACGCTCGTTGTCTCCCGTCCGTGCTCGAGGTAACAGCGGCTCGTCTCACAGCCAGTCTGCCTATCCTCTTGAGCTCGAAGTGGATGATCAGCTGAGGCTGATCTGCAGATGACCGACATGCTTTCCCGGGCCGCCGCTAGCGTGGAGTTGGATTGGAACCCTCCATCCTCCCCACAGCCATCGCAGTTGGATGACTGGTTCCTGGGGTCCGGGCGCCGCTCACATGTCACCCTAGTGGCTCTGTACTGGCCCAATCGGACTTGGTTCTCGGAACTTACGCTTCTCGCGACAGTCCCTCCCTGGCTTTTGAATAAAAAAATTCAAAGCATGAGAACTCGTGGAGTTGGAAGGTAATTTTCAAAGTGCCAAAGCAGAGCTGAAGTGCTGACTGTCATCAGATGAATACAAATATAATACTATTTTTTAGTTCTTACCGGAACTAAAAAGAAGGATCAAATTTCTCCCATTTTAGCGACTTTACATTGGCTTCCTGTAAAGTTCTGAATCGATTTTAAAATTGCTGTTTTTGTGTACTTTATGGCTTTATCTGGTGTCGCACCAAAATACATTATACCTTCTGATTCCTTACTCTCCCCAAAGAGCACTTAGGTCTAGTAATCAGCTTCTCTTAACTGTCCCACATTGTCACAGTAAAACTAAGGGTGGTCGGGCCTTCTCTGCTGCAGCACCTAAACTTTGGAACAGTCTGCCCATAAATGTGAGGTTTGCTCCTTCACTTGCCAGTTTTAAATCTGCTCTTAAATCTTATTTGTTCTCTCTGGCTTTTGATTAAGATTAGTTTAAGGGTTTTATGTTGAAGTTTTCTGATTTTATTTTATTTGATGTGTTTATATTTTGTACGTTGCAGGTTTTCCTTTAAAGCTTTTTTTTATATGCTAAATTTTTTGGACCTTATAAAAATGTATGTCCATGAACCAGGTATTCAAAACCTGTATACAAAAATTATATACATTACACAAGTGACCATCTGACTTACAATGTATTTAATTGATGTTAAAGTCATGGTTGGTGGACATAAATACCTCAGGACATCAAGTCATACAGGAAGGTCCAAGCTGAAATTTATTCAATTGCCTCCAAATACATTCTTTGTGGACAGTCCTGTTTTATTCATATTATACATAATTTTATTTTTAACAGGTGTTTCAATCAACAATATTAATTGTAAATAATAATTACATTCATTTAAATAAAATGTCCATAAAACTAGTATTTAGAGGCCATTGAATACATTGCATGTTGGATCTTCCATTGTTTTTGGATGAGTGGCATAATATACTTGGTAGGTGGACAAATACTCTGTTGACAGCCCGCCCCTCCCGGACACACTACCCTTAAATGTGGTGAAACTACCCTTAAATGTGGTGCTAACACCTAGGGGCTTTGAATACTTATTCATTGTGCACTCATGAACAACATATTGAAATTGTATTTCATTCGGTGCTTGGCAAGTATTTGAAATAAAATCAGGAAAAATATAAAATAAATAACTCACTTTCCACTCAGATGGCCAATTTTGCACTTAAACTCATTCGGACTTCAAACTTTGCACACTGTCTATGTGTCCCCTGAGAAGATATAGATTTCAAATTGTCATTTGGAGGTTTCGGAGTGGTGTCCATAAACAGAATTTAGAAACAAATGGTATACATTGCACGCGAACGTAGGCTTGGCATCGTGTCCGTAGGTCTGATAGACCCCAAATTCAACACTGTGAAACGTCGAGCACCCTTCAACAACATACTAAAGGGACTAAGGCCTTGGACACAGAAAAGTATTTTTCATTATTTTCAATAGTTAGCTCTACCTGCCATAGGAATCAATGTGACAGCCTTTCCTGTAGGCAGAACATTCAACAGAGGCTTTAATGGTACATCTATACTGATATTTTTGAATGTAAACACTTTAAGTGCACTTATAAAACTCATTAGAACCTTATTCATTATGTAACTTACATCTCATTAATATGTCCAATTTGTGTCCACAGACCATGTTTTTGGTGACCATTACATACAAAAATCTCCCTGCCTGCCATAGGAAGCAATGAGACATCCTTCCCTGTAGGCCCATGTGCAGCACTACATTCATAAGAGGCTTTAACACTTAGCAAGCACCCAGGGCTTCAAAATTCTAGGACTTGATTTGGAGGCCCTTGACGGTCGAGGAAACAATTTTCAAGGTCCTACAACCTTTTGACCCCTCTTTTCTAGACGTCCCACTTGCCATGTAAACCAATGTATTTTTCATACTGGGTTTTTGGACACCTTCCCTAAAGGGTAAAGATTTTTATCAAAAGAGGTCAAAGCATTGCAGAACTCTATATAATTATGCATAATTATATAATATAATTATATTAAGTTTTATAATTATGCATTCGGTCGCAGACATTTGGCTCATTGGTCGCTTCCACCTCGCAGAGCCCCTCCCTGGTTTTGTATTGAACAGGAAGTTCTTGCCCCTATTTCGCCATTGCAGATCCTTTCTATAATAAAATTGAAGAAGTTAAGCTACACACCGTTATCTCGCATTTGCACTCAGTATGGACAAAAGTGTCCAGAGTGTTTAAATCTGACATTTATTTAAATGTTGCCTCAAGCTTATGGCTGACCCCCAATTTATGTATTAATAAGTCCCCTTTCTGCTGGTCAGAGTGGATTGGGAGGGGAGTTACTACACTCGGTGACCTATATGAGGGTGGAGTATTGAGATCTTTTGAAAATTTGGTTCAACATTTTGGGATTCCCAGATCTCAGTTCTATAGGTATTTACAGCTGCGTCACTTGCTCTTTACTATATTTGGAAGTAGCACACAACCCCCTCAAGTGGCAGATACTCAGGGAGAGGTGATTACTGCTCTTGGAAAAGATCATGAGGCATCAGTGTTTTACTTCCTGCTAATTCAGAGTCTGGGGGATGGAGCTTTAACTTCTATCAAGAGATTATGGGAGAAAGATTTAATCTTGGTATTAGAGGAAGGAGTGTGGGATAGGATTCTAAAAACTTCATCTATAGATGCAAGGGTAACATAATGTGAACTGCAAACACAAGTTAGCAGTTCATTTAAACAACAGCAACTGATTAAAACATAATAAAATGAAAAACAAATCACAGGCTTACTTTACTAAACAAAAATTCTCAATGATAATAATTTTTTGTGAAATGTGGAAAAAAAGATATGCTTAATCCCATGGTGTGTCAATGAATGAAAATACCATCCTGTGGACCAACAAAACTTTAGAGACTTTTAGATTTTTGCTCTTTAGATAACTGTTGCGATGACGTTGCTGTTACTGTTGCTGAAGGCATGCTGCACGAGTGTTTATAGCCTGCTTAGCATTGCTTATTCTTATCTTCATCCATTTATCGTTTTATCATTTGCCATTTTACCTCGTTCTTCTGGTTTTTCCACTTTTCTACTGTTTCATCTGTGTGTATTCTTCCTGTTGCTGCTGGCACCTTGCTTGAGTCTGTGTTTGTAGCCTGCTAGCTTTTTTAACATCGCTTATCTATCTGCTTTCATCTTTTAATACTTAACCCTCTGGGGTCTGATGGTGTTTTGAGCCCTGGAGAAGTTTTGACATGCCTTGACATTTGTGCTTTTTTCAGTTGCTTAAAAACATATTAATGGCTAAAGTCTGATAACACTGTATTCAGCACAAACTGGGCTAAAATAATATGTAAGCAACATGTGTGAACATGTTTGTATTTTTGAGAAAATAACATTTACGCATGGTTTTTGAGAACTGGATATTGTAGCCTAGAGTTTTTGCTACAAAATGATGTGAAAACCATCCTGATCACTCATTCATACAAAACAATATAGTAATTGAACTTTTGTAAGACACTTTTAGTGATGAAAGGTCATATGCGAGGAGGCGTGAACGATCATGAATATGGATTGTGATTCATACCTGAAGCGACAAAAGACGCCTCCCCAGGGCCTATCAATGAGGAATGTGACAAAAAGAGAATGAATGTGAGGAGACTTAATGATCAAAACAAGTTTAAGTTAAAATAAGTAATCTGACTATACATTTTCTTTACATAAAGACTTACTTAAATTTATACCTACACTACCATTTAAAAGAAGTATCTTCTGCTCCCCAAGATTGCATTTATTTGATCCAAAATACAGTAAATCATTGTGTGAACTCTTTTTATAATTTAAAAGAACAGTTTTCTATTTGAATATGTTGTAAAATGCAATCTGTGATCAAAGCTGAAATTTCAGCATCATTACTGCAGTCTTCAGTGTCACATGATCCTTCAGAAATCATTATAATATGCTGATTTTCTAATATGGGCATATTTAAAGTGCATTTTACTCATTTATCCTGAACACATATTTGCAAGCACAAGCTTTGTTGATGATAATGAGGCAGCATAAACACTAGTTAAAATATAATCTAAACATTCATATTATTTTTATATCATATTACATATCATATTTATATCATACAGTACAATTGAAATACCTGCTTTTGCCGAAACAACATTTAATTGTATCTATAACTTGCTTATTAGGATATATTTCAAATGTCAATACTCTGAATCCTGGCTGGCAAGTCTGGAAACAGTCCCACTTGTAAAATATGTACATGTTTATAGAAAATAGCATGTCAACTAATGAAAACTAAATTACTTATTCATCCGAAATTGTATCCTCGGCTGGACCAAGTCTCTCTTCAGAATACAAATGTTCATCGGAGTCCCACTCTTCTTGAAAAATGTTAACTCTTCCTTACAATCTAGGAGTTTCATCGCCTGTGTATCGTTACAAACACGCAGAAAAGTTGAGTTGTGTTGTGTTTACTTTAAACCTCACCGTCGGGGGCGTACACCATTTGCATTGATCGCCTCAGCACATTACCGTATCAATGGCGCGCTCTGCTGGTGGGTGTGATCACAATACCTTTAATAAGTTGAGCCAGAAGAAACTGTACATCGCTTTGTTTCATACAGATTATATTGCAGGAGAATATTTGTTTTAAATTTTAATTGTTTCATTTAAAAGTAGACATTTTAAGTTCCCTTTACAAAAAGCTTCACTATGATGCTGCGCTTTTGGGAACAATCCTGCATTGTGACCAGCTGTGAATATGTGAGTAACACGTCAATGAACATTGACCGGAATTTATAGCCGCGGCTGGTGAGATCATTAGATGCACCTGTGGCCAGGCTATAAATAGACGCGTCACCAGCGTGTCGTCAGATATCCATTTTCTTCAGAGCATACTGTGCGTGTCTCACAAGCCTGTCAGAAACTTTCTTTCCGCTGCTAGGATTTAGAATTTGTTATGCAGTGCGCAGTGAACCTTTTCTCCTTTCCCTCAATCTATATATATATATATATATATAAAATAGAAAAGAAAAAGGTGGAAAAATGTCGCAGAAGCAAAGCAAACGATGCGTGTTTGCCTGTCAATGTTTTATGACTGTCAGCAACACGCATCAGTTTTGTTTTGTTTGTTTGGGGGAAGAGCATGCTGCTCTCGTGTTGGGGCAGGGCGGGTGCGCGCATTGCGATCTACTTTCGGGTGAAATGCTTTGTGCTCGCCTCGCTTACTTCCGGGAGTCAGTGCCCACTCTTTCATCATGGGGCTCTCGCATATATCTGGCTGAGGAGCGAGAGAAGGCTCTCGCCCCAGATCCAGCTGATCCTTCTCGTAAGCTGAAGCGTGCCTTGGCGCCTCTTCGTTTCACGAGGGGGGCGCTGAACCTCTGTACATTTCACGCATAATAATAAAGCGGCTGAGAAATTACTTGAGGTGGTTACTCGGGCTGTGGCCAGACTACAGCTAAACTGGCCACGCGAATAAGAGAACCCCCCCCACCCCCCAAATGCTCCAAACTATAACACAGGTTTCTGTCTGGTGGCCAAAAAATAAATAAATATATAATAATAAAAAAAATAAAAAAAGGAACGCTATATTAGTCCCTTCCTTTCTTTGATGACCTCCATGATGAGCTTTCTCACTCATGGATGAACCCATATACTTCCCGTGTTCACGTACCTTCGACGTATTTATACTCGACTATCGTGGATGCTGAGACACGGGGGTATTCAATGAGGCTGCCGGTCGAAGAGACGTTTGCGGGCTATCTCTCACCGGGTTCGGCATCATCACTCAAGAAACCCGCTCTCCCCTCTAAGCCATGCAGGACTACCTCCATGCTAGTGGGGAGGGCTTGTCAAGCGGCAGATTAGGCTGGTGCTGCGCTTCACACCATGGCCGAGTTACAGGCGTACCAGGCTGACCTACTGAAAGACCTGAGTGCGGGTGCAATGCTCGACGAAGAAGCCTTTTCTGAACTTTGTCGGGCCACAGATTTATCTGTCCGTGCGACCAAGCAGACAGCCCGTGCCATTGGGCGGTCTATGTCCGCTTTAGTCAGCACGGAGAGGCATTTATGGCTTAACCTTTCGGGCATCAAGGATAAGGACAGAGTTTTCTCACTCGATGCCCCGGTTTCGCCTTCCGGTCTCTTCGGAGACGCCATGAATACGGTTATCTCCAGATTCCAGGAGGCGAAAAGCCATGAGGAAGCCTTCGGGCAGTTTTTTCCTTGCCGCACTCAGGGGGGCAGGGCCGTCAAGATGCTAACTGTCAAGGCGGTCGTGTCTCAGATCCAACATTACGATTGGCTGATCACGATCGATCTCATGGACGGATATTTCCATATTGGAATTCTGCCACAACACAGGACGTTCCTGAGGTTCGCTTTCAGGGACGAAGCCTTCCAGTATCAGGTTCTTCCATTCGGCCTAGCCCTTTCACCCCGCACATTCACAAAATGCATGGATGCAGCACTGGCTCCTTCGCGACTCCGGGGCATCCGCATTCTGAATTACATAGATGACTGGCTGATCTTAGCGCAGCTCCAAGAACTGGCAGTTCAGCACAGGGATATTGTCTTAGCTCATCTGGTTTCTCCGGGTCTGAGACTCAACATCAAAGAGCGTTCTCTCTCCCACCTGGGGAATCACCTATCTCGGGGTTATATGGAATTCGATCACGATGCGGGCACAGTTGTCTCCCGCTCATATCACATCCATTCAGAACACCCTGAGCAAACTCAGGCTAGGTCAAGGTTGCACTGTTCAACATTATCAACCAATACTAGGTCTCATGGCGTCCACGGTGGTCCCTTTGGGCCTGCTCCATATGAGACCATTTCAGCTGAGGCTAAAACACAGGGGATTTCATCCAAGGGCCAGTCCCCTAGGGCTAATGGCCCTCAATGTGTCTGAATGCATTTTTTCCCAGTTTCTCTGCTCCCGGGAGTCTTGGCCAGAGTTCGCCAGCAAGGGTCTTGCCTCTTACTGATAGTTCTCAGAGCTAATATCTCTCCTCGACGGCTCGCCTTGGGCAATTCCGGACAGGAGGGACCTTCTGTCTCAGGCGCAGGGGACTGAGGGACACAGGGATGTCACCTGAGGTTATCGAGACCATTCTTAATGCTAGGGCTCCCTCTACCAGAAGAATCTACACCAATAAATGGGGTGTCTTTGAAAAGTTGTGCAATTCACATGGTGCAGATCCAGTTAACTGCCAAATTGTTTCAGTTCTGGACTTTCTGCAGGAAAAACTGTCAGCAGGCATATGCCCCGCTACTCTCAGGGTTTATGTGGCCGCCATTTCAGCTTGCCACGCCTTGATGGACGGGGTGCCTTTAGGGAGGCATCCTCTACTCACTTGCTTCATTCGTGGAGCCATGCGACTGAGGCCTCCTGTTAGGAGCAGAACTCCTTCATGGGACTTAACAATAGTCCTGGCTGGTCTGCTTGAGACCCCCTTTGAACCTCAAGAGTCAGCGTCTGACAGACTTCTGACTATCAAGATGGTCTTTCTTATGGCGATTACCTCTCTTAAGAGGATTGGGGATCTACAGGCTCTGTCTGTTTTGCCGGCCTGTTTAGAATTTGCCCCAGGTATGGCCAAAGCTATTCTGCATCCTCATCCTGACCACCTTCCTAAGGTGCCTTTTTCGACACTACATCCTGTCACTCTGGAAGCCTTCTGCTCCCCACCATTTTTAATGCCGGAGCAGGAAAGACTTCAAGGACTCTGCCCAGTCCGTGCCCTTCAGACTTATGTCCACCGCACTAGCCAGTGGCGTAATTCAGGGCAATTATTTGTCTGCTATGGGGCCGCAACAGGGGGGTGGCCGCTACCAAGCAGACTATGTCACATTGGGTGAGGGATGCTATTGCCCTGGCCTATGGGGCGCGCGGTCAAGCTTCGCCAGTAGGTGTCAGGGCTCACTCCACCAGAGGGGTCGTCTCCTCTAAAGCCTTGGCTAGAGGGGTCCCTCTGCAGCAGTTTTGTGATGCGGCAGGCTGGACCTCTCCGCACACATTCATCAGATTTTATAGTTTGGATGTTCATGCTACTCCGGGCTCTTACGTCCTTGAGTCGACATCTCAAGCTCATGCCTGAACAAGTTCGTGACGCGGCAGGCTGGTCCTCTCCGTGCACATTCATCAGTTTTTATTGCATCTCATGGCTGAACAAGTTCGTGATGTGGCAGGCTGGTCCTCTCCGCACACGTTCATCGAACTTTATGGGTTAGATATTTTTGCTACTCCGGACTCTTACGTCCTTGAGTCGACATCTCAAGCTCATGTCTGAGACCTCTCGCGTTCTTGTGAGCACACTTCACAACTGTAGGGGTCCGGACAGCCCCAGTGCGGCGGCGTGGGTATTGCGTTCCCAAAAGCGCTTAGCAAAGCGCAGCATCATAGTGAAGCTTTTTCTAAAGGGAACGTCTCGGGTTACACGTCCCCTTGTTCCCAGAAAAAAGCGGAACGAGATGCTGCGCTTCTTTGCCGAACTGGGAGGTCCCAGAACTGCTCTTCAGAAAAAGATATCTGATGACACGTCTAACCCCTCACTAAATCATTTAGAAACATTTTTAGTAAGGTCAAACTAGAAAAAAAAAACATTTGAAGATAAACATCATATAAAAGGTAGGGATACTAAATGTTCAATTTACAGTGAAGTTTTTGATGTTACTCAGAGGACAGGATATACATTTAAGTCTTTTGAACTAATAATGCTTAATGTGACACCGTCAGATATAAAAATAAAAAACTATGTCATCTATGTCATGAAGAGCTAACAAAACTTGTCGAAACATCAAAAGCCACATCGTGTATGTTAGATCCAATATCATCTAAGCTCAGAACCTATTCTTAATAATATTAACTCCTCGCTATCCTTAGGTCAATGTTTCCCAAACTGGGGTACGCGTACCCCAAGGGGTACATGAGGTGACAATGGGGGTACGTGAATGACATTCACGTAATTTACCGTTCTTTCAATTTCATCACAGTCTAAAATAACATTCAAACCCAGTTCATGTATTTCTCACTAGCAAAAATAATTTTGTGTGCCCTCTAGTGTAGAAACACCAAAATGGTTGTGTCATAAAGGTTAGAAAAGTATGCAATGAAATAACCCAAAATTTTGTTGTTAAAAAATGCGTTCCTACTGCTGTCACTGTAGGGCACTATCACAATAGGGTAGTTTTGCCAATTTGGGAAATTTTTCACCAAATTTATCAACTTTCTACTGGCTGCTGTAGCTTTTAATGATGGAGCTTTATATGGCTAGATTTAAATATATTTGGTGATTTTTTTTTTTGTGATTCTTGTGTAATTAATTACACAGCACCCAAACACCCCAACCCACACCCACTTGTGTTTTGCACTGGCACGAAAATTGGATAAGTGCACCTACACACGACGCTGCGAATGCATTTATTTAAAAGGGGATGAAAAGCATATAAACCTTTGCTGCAACACTCTGCTCTAGGCATCTCTTGACCAATGGGAATCTTGGAGAGGTGGGACTTGTTGCGCTGTGAAATCAAAACAAAAACCCATGGCGGACAAACTCAAACATGTGGTGTGTTCATTCCCTGCCCACTATTATCTTTCTCTTTCTGGCTAAAAAGATTGTAATTGTGGAGAGAAGAGCCTGGAGAAGGGTTTCAGGGTTTACTGGTACATTGTCATTAATATTTTAAATAGCCATCTTTATCCATGACCGCTCCTTCCGCTGGATAGACGTGCTTTCCGGTGATTATTCAAGATCTACCGAGGCATCGATGTATAGTGCAGATGCTTCCTCGTGTCGAAATCCTGTGGTAAGAAAGTAGACTCTTTGTAGGATCTTTCAGACTGTTAATCATGCGAAGGTCCTATGGGACCCGAAAGTGAAACCGAGAGGACTTTTTGGTGGACATTTGAATATTAGAAGAATTGTTTCAAAGAGCAATCAGTGGATATCAATGTTATAGATGAGATCGTTCCTTGGGAAGGGGAGGGGGGAGTGTTAATATATGTCAAGGATGGCAATAAGTGTGAACGTCTTACGTTTAACACCGTTAATGATTTAGAGTTTGTGGGGTTGAAAATGATTCTATCTCCTCAAACAAAACAATTTATTGTTATATGTGTATATAGACCCCCTTCAGCAAACAATACATTCTATGATCAATTATCAGGAATTTTAAAAGAATGTAATCATAACAAAGAAATAGTTATTATGGGTGATTTTAATCTGAACTGGGAAGATAAATCAAAGAGGAAAAAATTGAAAACTATTGCAGAAAATTTGCACTTAATTAAAGGGCCAACAATAGCTAAATCTTCAAAGACACAATTAGATTTAATTTTCACTAACAAACCTGAAAGGATAATTAGTAGTTATAATATGATCACTGGGTTATCTGATCATAATTTAACTTTGGTGGCACAGAAACTAATGAAAAACAGATTTAAAAATAATATAGTAACTTGTACTAAAGTTTTCCATTGTATACCTAAAGGAACGTTAGTAGCATTTGATGAGGAAATAGCTGGTTTATAGTGGAACGATATATTATCTTCTAAGGATATAGATTATGGTTGTAACACATTTTTTAATAGAATTAATTCTGTAAGTTTATAATAAATTCTGATAAATTTACTGTTAGAGTTCAGAAAAATAACCTTTATTTATTTGCGTAAAGCCTTTGACACAGTTAATCATGAAGTTCTTCTTTCTAAACTGTCTAAGTTTCAGTTTTCATCTGGAGCTTTAGCATGGATATCCTCATATTTATTAAATAGAGAACAATGTGTAAAAATTAAAGGGGTTCTATCCAGTAACTTACATTATACAATGGGTGTAACACAAGGATCTGTGTTAGGTCCTTTATTATTTAGTCTGTATATTAATGATCTCCTAAAACAGTGTGAAGGGATACAAATGCAAATGTATGCTGATGATACTGTTATTTTTACACGTGCGAGAACAGCAGAGTTAGCAGCGGATAAGTTAAAAGCTGCTATGAACATTTTTGTATGGTATATACAATTTTAAATGTTTTGTCTCCTTCTGTACTCTGTGATTTTGTTAATTTCTAAATTTCTAAAAACTCTGTGAGATCTACCAGATTATCATCCATAAGTGATTGTGTTGTTCCTTTTCGTCATTCTGCTTTTGGACTATCGTCTTTCTCGGTGAAAGCAACTACTCTAGGATATAAAAGGGGTTTTATAAAAAAAAAAAATATATTATTTTTTATTTATTAGTATTTTGGGTGTGTGTATGTATGTTTTATTGTATGTAGGCACTTTTGTGTTATTTTTTATCATTTATGTTATTGATGACCTGCCAGGGGACTGCGGATGAAAATTTGCCTTTGGCTAAATCATGTAAAATGCATAAAATGGAAACAATTATGTAAAAAATTGTACATGGTCCCATTTCAAATAAAGAACTAATAATAATAATAATAATAGTAAAGAAACATCGTTTGGCGGTTAGCATAAACTGTACTTGGACTGTCAACTAGCTTAGACGGAGAAAATGGAAATGAAATGGAGTGGATTATAGCTAAATATGTGAAGCAGAAAGGGGCTAGGGGCATAGATACAATTAGCTCCACCCAGACCAAACCCCCTCGTTAGCTGAGCTTATATAAAGCACCTGTGTCACCATGGCTGCCTCTTGGCTTTGTCTCTGCCTTTTGGTTGCCACATGGGACTATCTTTGTGACTTTTAGGTAGGTACATTTCATTAAATTTTGTTGCAGTCTGCTGCCTGCCTGACGGGTATCTGCCTGGGCTTGGAAGGGATTCCAAGCTCCCCTGCCTGGAATGGTTTGATGAACTCTGCCTTAGCCTAAGTACATTTGAGTGAAGGAATGAGTAACTTAAGTAGCAAGTCTAGTATGATCATTACCTGAGTTAAATGTTATCACACATTGACCACTGCTTTAAACGTGTCATAAATGTAATCTTCTGTCTGAATTTTAGGTTGTCAGCTGCTGTTTTGCCTTAGTTTAGTTGTCTTTGGATTTTAATTGTTTTAATAAATTTGTTAGTGCCTCCCTGTTTTGTTTGCTTGTATTTCAGGTTATCAACCGGTTTGTTGTTTTTTGTTTTTTTTATTATTTCACTTTTCAGTGGAGCTAGTAGCCAGCTTGCGGGGAGACTAGGCACATTAGTGAGGTTCCCTTCACAGATTGTAGTGATAACTGCATGGTGACATGATTTGTGGTGACACGGATTGCAGTGACTGGCGATTGCAGTGGGCACATGCGGTGGGTACGTTTGTGCATCCCTGGGACACCCCCTTAGTAGACCACAGCTGGCCCCTGCCCACTTTCCCCTCATTTTCCTTTGAGTAATTTAAACCTTAACTGGGAGTGTATTCGTTTTAAAAGAATTAACCTGATTGTTAAATATATATTGTAATAAAACCTTTTCTACATTTTCTATTGCAATTTTATTTAAAAATCCTCATTTTCAATCATCCTCTTTACAGGTTCTCCCAGTTATAAATTATTCATCAATAAATTAATACTACTTTTGTAACCACGTCTCTGTCTTGCTTCAGTTAACGAACCGGTGTAGCCTTGTATAACTGGGGTGCTTATTGAAATAGAAATAAAAATGTCTTTGGGTGAAAGTCCCCAGGTGGCGTGGTCAGTTAGTTAGACTCTGGTGGTGTTTCCTCCCCTAGCGGCACCCACCTTGCTACACTGGCATATAGCTAGCTCACAGGCTGACTCTAATATGACAGTAGTAAAACAACAGTAAGTCTAGACCGTACGGACTCCTACTCACGATCATAAACCCACTAATTTTACCACTGTATTACAACCTGGTAAATTACGGTTAGACACATTGTTTTTGATTACGTCTAGAAGGGCTTATATAGTTCACAATGTTATGACTGCAATTTTATGTAGGTTAGCTTATGGGAACGAACAGCATTAAAATATAATACTCTGCTCAATAGTCAAGTTAACCAGTGACTTTCTGCTACTTCTTACAAACAGAAAAGAGCCTTATTTTATATTTGTGCAGACTAGCTTATTCATGTCTTGGTCAATATGGGTCATAACGGTTTACGCCTCCAGTTATAGTGAATACAAGTTATGTATATTTCTATATTCTATATAAAATTGCTAATTGTTATTTTTCTAATACTGCTAAATATTGTTAATTTCCTATTTGTGCTTTGTTAAAAAAAGTGTAATGTGCATTTAGTGAATTAATCAGAATCAGCTTTATTGCCTTTATTGTACACATACGAGGAATTTGACTCTGATTGTACATTGCTCATGGTGTGCTTACTCATACAAAAATACAATAGCACAATAATAAAATAAAATCAGACACAGGCTACAGTGTAGTGCCTGTGATGTGCTTCATTCATAGTAAAGACAGCGATGAGAAGCCATCACATCAGCGTTCATTTAATCAGGTGTCAGGTGCTTCATTCATGATGTGCTTTGTTCATAGTAAAGACAGCGATGAGAAGCCATCACATCAGCATTTAATCAGGTGTCAGGTGGTTCATCCATATTGATTGGCAGGAACCACCTAGCGACATTCATCCTTTAATTACCCAGATGTGGAGCAGTTGACTAAAGTGACAAGGCAGAACTGACTGAACGGAGTGTGCTCTTGAGGTACAACTACCACCAGAGGCAGATGAGTTAAGTAAAAGTTTACTTGACACCGCAAAACACTGCAGTAAAGATGGATGTCTTGCAAAGTATTCAGGAAGAAATTGATGAGAGACTGTGTACGTTGTCAAGAGAAAGAGTAAATTCCTTGAGATCAGTGCAGTAAACGTCACACGCCTGTCCTTAGTCAGTCTTCTCTGTAACCACCTGCTACGAAGAGAGCTAGAGGAGTTGGAGGATGGAGGCATGGCTGAGCTATTGAGCATAAATGAGAAATTAAGTGAAATGATGATAACTGATGCTAATGTGAGTACACCAAGCCCAGTACTCATTCTCAAAGGCCAGCAGCTGTCCAAGCCAATTATTGGTTACAACGTGATTGAGCAGGTAATGAAACAAAGTGAAGCAAGTGGGCAGTGTGATATGAGCAAAGGACTTTTAATTAAGACTGTTAGATGTGCCTTTCCGAGGTTGAGAAGAAGTAAAGTCCAAACATTCATTAACCTTGTGACGGCTGAAATTTCAAGAGAGTATTTAGTTAGGATGACAAAAGACCATGTGAATGTTCCAAAACATGCTATCATGTAAGTGAAATGCCAAGTAAAAGTGCCTCATGTGAAGCAGGAATGTGACAGAATGTGACCGACCACGACATCATGCTGAACTTGGGACAATACAAACAGTAAAGTCAGTGTTACCAGCAGCAGTGTCACCTTGTGTAACCACAGCCTGTGTTAACGAAAGTGTAAAATCAGCAGGTGAGGTTAACAGTGGAGTAGTGTGGGACCCACGGTGGACACAAGTCATTTGTCTCTGGAACAGCAAAAGAAAGTCAGACAAATGCTGCGAGAGAAATGCTATTCCTTTTCAAAGTCAGATGAGGACATTGGGTGTGTCAAAGACCTACAATTAAGCATCAGATTAACGGATTAGACACCTGTTGTACGCATGTATACATCCATTGCAAAACCGCTGTACCAAGAAATGAAAGGCTACCTCTATGATTTGATCGCCCAGGGGTGGATTGAAAAATCTCATTCGCCTTATTCATCAACAATTGTGTGTGTTAGAAAAAAAGATGGCGGTCTGAGATTGTGTATTGATTACAGAGACCTCAATCGGAAAACAGTACCTGACCGCCAACCGATTCCAAGAATACAGGACATTCTGGATGGATTGGGAGGAAATAGATGGTTCTCCTTACTAGACCAAGGAAAGGCATACCCTCAAGGTTTTATGACATCAGAAAGCAGACCGTTGACAGCTTTTAGTACACCATGGGGTTTATATAAATGGGTCCGTATCCCCTTTGGGCTCATAAATGCACCTGCTGCATTTCAGCAATTCATGGAAGGATGCTTGGAAGGATTACGAGATGACATTTGTGTACCTTACCTGGATGATATCTTAGTCTTCACAAAATCCTTTGAGCATGTTGAGGAGGTAAGGAATGTCTTACAGCGGTTGCGGTCGCATGGAGTGAAATCAAAGCCAAAGAAATGCTAGTTGTTCAAAGATGAGGTCTGCTACATGGGGAGGATTGTTTCTAAAGAAGGTAGCCAGATGGATCCTGCAGACACTGTAGCTCAGACAGCACTGAAGAACAAGAGACCCACCACAGTCAGAGAGTTGAGAAAGATCTTAGGCTTGTTAAGTTACTACCGCGCTTACATTAAAGACTTCTCGAGGATTGCTCTGTATGACTTGCTGAAAAATGGTAATAACAATGGAGAAGTACGAACAAGAAGTAGAGAGAAAAAAGGAACTTACCTAAAGAGACATGTGGTTCCATCGAGTCAGTTGACTGAGTGGACAGAGCAACACCAGGAAGTACTGGCAAACCTGATTGATTATCTTATCAAACCACCAGTACTGGGGTTGCCAGACTTTACAAAACCATTTGTACTGCTCACATATGCATCAAATCAGGGACTGGGAGCTGTCCTGTATCAGCATCAGGATGGAAAATTGAGAGTGATTGCCTGTGGATCAAGAACATTAACGGCAGTGGAACAGAAATACCATTTGCACAGTGGAAAATTAGAATTCTTGGCTCTCAAATGGGCTATAACAGAGAAATTCAGGGATTATCTTTACTATGCACCAATATTTACAGTGTACAGTGACAATAATCCCCTTACCTACGTTTTGACATCTGCCAAATTGAATGCAACAGGATGCCGATGGGTTGCAGAGCTTGCTGATTTCCATTTCACTATTCGTTATCAACCAGGAAAGGAAAACATTGATGCTGACGCATTATCCAGGCTGAAAACAATCTCAGAAAGAACCATGCTTTCATCGGATTCTATAGGAGCCATGATACAGGTGGTTGAATTCCAGTCCGAATCAGGTATAGCATGGTCCTTTGCTGTAGCTTGCCAAACATTTACCAGCATGTGTGGAGACTAGCACATCATCAGCACAACCCCTGTCAAAAGAAGAAATCAGAAGAGCTCAGAGGGAAGACAAAGACATATAATTGGTAATGAATTACCTACAGTCAGGAGTAAAGCCTTCGTCTAAGCAGTGGAGGTCTGCGTGCTTAACAGCTAAAGTTTTGATGAGAGGATGGGATAAGTTGATGCTGGAAGAGGACGGTATTCTGCAAAGGAAAACAACACAGAGAATTCAGCTTGTACTGCTGGAAGAATTCAGAAAAGTTGCACTTGAGGAGCTGCATGATAAAATGGGACACCAAGGTGTCGATCTGACCACAAGTTTGATTAGAGACTTCTTTTGGCCCCATATGCAGCGAGACATCGAGCATTATGTGCTGAGAACCTGCTCCTGCATTAAGAAAAAGAAACCATGCCGAGAGACAAGGGCACCCCTTAAGACGATCATGACGACTTGCCCATTCAAACTTGTCTCAGCAGATTTACTTCACTTGGAAAAATGTAGAGGAGGATATGAATATATCCTTGTAATAGTCGATAATTTTACGAGATTTGCACAGGCATATGCGACAACATCAAAATCTGGCAAGACCGTGGCAGACAAACTTTTTAATGACTTTGCCCTGAAGTTTGGATTCCCGTTGAGAATATACCATGATCAGGGGAGAGTTCGAAAACCAGCTGTTTGGGCAACTGCAAAAGTACAGTGGGATCACTGGATCGAGAACTACTCCCTACCACCCCCAAGGAAAGGGGCAAGTTGAGAGATTTCGGACATTGTTACAAATGTTGAAAACTCTAACTGACAAACAGAAATCAAATCGGAAATACTCATTGAACAAGCTGATCTATGCCTATAATTGCACAAAAAGTGAAGTGACTGGTTTCTCCCCATTTCACCTCTTGTTTGGTCATTCCCCGAGACTTCCCATTGATGTGCTCTTTCGGCTTAACGCAGATAGCCCACCTACGAACCAAAGCGAGTACCTGGAGACGTGGAAACGAGAGATGCAGGAAGCACAAGAGATCGCTAGAGAACATGTGAAAAAGGCAAGTGAGCGTAATAAAAGAAATTATGATCAAAAAGTGAGATATACTGATCTTGACTCAGGAAGTCAAGTCCTTGTAAGAAATCTGACACCGAGGGGACGACCAGGTAAACTTCGGAACTATTGGGAAGAACAAGTTCATGTTGTTGTATGCAAAGCTGCAGAGGATGTGCCATTTTGTAAGATAAAGCCTGAACAAGGAAAAGGGAGGTCACGAGTGTTACACCGAAACCTTCTGATGCCATGCGATTACTTACCTCTTGAAGTTGAAACAACACTGAAATCCAAAACGAAGCGGAAGCATCCACAGGAGAACTCCAATGTACCTGTAAACAGAATGGAAGAAAGTGAGATGAAAAGTGACAGTGACTATGAGTATTATGTACCAGTCGAGCCTTACCAATTGAGAATACAGCCAAGTAGTATTCATCAGGAAAAAGAGGAAATACTGATACGACCTTCTCAAGATGCACCAGATAATTCTGTTTCACGACAGCTCGATCTAGGGAGACAGTTACCTTCAGCTGAGGCAGAACATGATGTTCCAAAACCTGCTTATGTACCTGTGAAAGAGAACAGATCAAACTGCTTGAAAGTCAAATGGAAAGCGAGCCATCGAGTGCACGTAAAAATTTACCCGTGAAAGAACCAGCTGAAAAGGTGGAGTCAAGTGACAGACCTGTTGAGGGGCAAAGAGAATGCCAGTACTTAGGGAGACAACGACGACCACCAAAGAAGTTCACGTATGATAGTGTAGGGACTCCTACTTGTTATAAAGTGCAAGCAACTGGTCATGGGTATAATCCACGCTTTCCTAACATGTGGACACCTACATTTACGCCTTGGGTGCCAATGGTTTTCCCCTACTCTAGACCACCACCTGCTTATAAATCTTGAACTGAAACTGAAATTGAAATAGTACACATACTAATTGTTCTTACGGACTGTGGAAGAACTTGTGAAAAACAACGGACTGTTGCACTCACATATGCACATATACATAAACTGGACTGTTTCCAGGCCAAAGGACATGGACTGTTTTATAAGGCCTATAAAAACATTGAGTGAACACTTTGTCAAAAGTTTTGAAACATTTGAGACTTTGGATCATTCTTTTTGCATTTGTCTATTTGGCATCTAAGTGTTTCTGTGCGCTGAAATGGACTCTTGTGTTTTTTTTTCTGACTGGATGAAACCCTCTGAACTTCAAAATTCCCTTTTAAGATAGGGTATGACCTATTACAGTTGGGTCAAGAAAGACTTAATCAGTTGACAAGGACTGTTGGTAAATGTGAACCAAGTGTCATTGTGAAGCTTTTCCACTAAGGAAGACACGGGAAACAGTGTCGGCTTCAAAGGTAAGATTCTTTTTAATTTTAATTACTATGTACAGGTCAGTATACACTGTGTATCTCTTTCTTTTGTGTTGGCGTCGGGTTCTCTTTTCCCAGGCTCTGTTGCTGCTGCTTTTTATGCCGCTCCCCTCATGCTACTGCAATTAGACACAGGTGTTAGACATAATTTAGCTCAGGTGTGAGCGCCCTTACCGTTTTCTCTCCCGGACGGGCGCTTGACCACGCCTCCGCTGCCACAGTCATTATAGAGGAAATGTGACAGAGTATACAAATGTGAAAACAATAAGATGTGAAATGTCACTGTGGAATGAGTATATCTATAAAAAAATTATAAAAAAAGGAGAGAGTTGTTTAGCAGAAAGCAATAGACATTTATAAATGCATTGGGAGATGTCGGGACAAGAGATATAGACAAGTGTGATATAGTGAATACAAGTTATATTGAATACAAGTTATGTATATTTCTATTTTCTATATAAAATTGCTAAATGTTATTTTTATAATACTGCTAAATATTGTTAGATTTCCTATTTGTGCTTTATGTTAAAAAAAAGAGTGTTATGTGCATTTAGTGAATTAATTATTTTCATTTGACATACCTGCGTTATGACGTCATCGCACGCTTCAGTTGGGTGAGTGCCTGTGATGTGCTTCATTCATAGTAAAGACAGCGATGAGAAGCCATCACATCAACATTCTTCATTTAATCATAATATACTTATTTGCAGGAGTACTACATATGCAGGATAGAAGCTACTTACGGCTCATCCCTATCCCTTTTATTTCTCACACTCTTTCTTGTTTTTTGAAGAACACTACTATCCATAGTCTCTCCATTGGCTAGGATTGAATCAGACTACAATATGTTCATAGTCTGGAATTCAAAATACAATCTGCTCAACTCTTATTCATGCTTAACTCTCAACATGATTTAAAACATGTAAGATCTCCCATTTGTTCAACTTGACATGCTCTTTAAACCTGACATTTTACAAGGAGGTATTGCCCCAAGTGAAGGAGTTCAAGTACCTCGGGGTCAGTATTGCACTCGTTCTATCGCACCGTTGTCACGAAAAGAGAGCTGAGCCGAAAGGCAAAGCTCTTGATCTACCGGTCAATTTTTGTTCCTACCCTCACCTATGGTCATGAAGGTTGGGTCATGACCGAAAGAACTAGGTCACGAGTACAAGCGGCCGAAATGGGCTTCCTCAGAAGGGTGGTGGGCTTCTCCCTTAGAGATAGGGTGAGGAGCTCAGTCATCCGTGAGGAACTCGGAGTAGAGCCGCTGCTCCTTTGCGTCAAAAGGAGTCAGTTGAGGTGGTTTGGGCATCTGGTAAGATGCCCCCTGGCCGCCTCCCCAGGGAGGTGTTTCAGGCACGTCCAGTTGGGAGGAGGCCTCGGGGAAGACCCAGGATTAGGTGGAGAGATTACATATCCACACTGGCCTGGGAACGCCTCGGGGTCCCCAGTCAGAGCTGGTTAATGTGGCTCGGGATAGGGAAGTTTGGGGCCCCCTGCTGGAGCAGCTGCCCCCGTGACCCGACGTCGGATAAGCGGTTGAAGATGGATGGATGGATGGATGGATGGATATAAATGCCATATAACTGTTTGTGAACTTATGCCATATTTGATTTCTGTGCTGGCTAGAGATATGTTGATTTTGTTATTATTGTTTATTGTTGACTGTTTTTTGTTATTGTTATTGATAGGTGAGTGCAAGTAAAGAAAGACTACTCTGGGATGGGAGGTTTGGGTGAAGGGGACTACTCACTCAGGAAATAATATATTGAGGCTAAGACTCAAGATGCAAAACAACGTTAGTGATGAATCCAGATGTGTAAAGAAGGTTTTAACATTCTCAAGCTGGAATATCAAGGGAGCTAACAACCCAGTCAAGAGGGGGAAAATACTTACTTGAAATCATTAAATTCAGACATAATATATCAACAGAAAACAATGGAAAACAGAATAGACTGAAAACAAGATGTATAAAAGATGTATATCATTCATCCTTCTCCACCAAAGCAAGAGGTGCAGCAATTTTAATAAGGAATACCCTTAATTCACCATAAGACTATTGCTGCTAAAGAGGGTACGTGATCTTAGTGGGAGAAATACATAACATATTTCTAACCTTAGTTAACATATATGCTACAAATATAGATAGTCCATCTTTCTTCAAAAACGTATTTGCTTCCATACCAAATATATCTCAAACAAACCTGATAATAGGGTGAGATTTTAAAATAACGCAGGACCTGTATCTAGATAGATCATCCACCAAGAGAATCCCCAAAAATAGTTCAAGCTAATTTTCTAATTCCTTCATTAAAAATATGAATGTTTCAAGTTTCATTTGTTTTATTCAGATTATACGTTCTACTCTTCAACATATAACTCATACAGCAGAATTGATTATTTCTTATTTGATGCAAAGTTAATGCCTCTCGTAACAAATGTTAAATAAGGCAATACTGAGATTTCAGATCATAGCCCTCTTTCTTTTCTATTATACATGGAGTACACTACCACATCTTGTAGAACTTGGAGGCTAAACCCTAATTACCAACCGAAACAAAGTTGTGATTATCTGAAAACTCAACTTGAATTGTATTTTGACATTAATGATACTCCAGAGATCACCTCTTCTGTACTATGGTAGGCCTTTAAAGCTTATTTGAGGGGTTGTGTGATATTGCATGAGACTGCAAGAAAGAAGGAAAACAAAGTGAAAATAGAAGGACTAGAAAAACAGATTCAACAACTAGATCTTCTGATTTACATAAGAAAATAACAAATTTGAAATATCAATATAATGAAATTCTCTTGATGAAAATAAGAAAAAGCATTCCTATAAAAAAAAAAAAATACTTCGAATTCGGAGGCAAACCTCATAAATTACTAGCACATCAACTGAGGAAAATAGAAAATGAAAGGACAATGCACAGAATTAAGAACAATGACGGATCTATATCGACAAAACCTAAAGATTTATACAAGAGGTTTTTACAATTTTACTCTGACCTTTACATGCCCAAAAATAGACTTGTAGTCAAGACCGCCTAAACCGAGACCAAGACACTACCAAGACCAGAGGGTATCGAGACCAAGACAAGACCAAGACCAAGACAGACCAAGTCGAGACCAAGACCGAGACCAAGTCGAGACCGGAGGGAAAAAAAAACAGACTAGTGTTGAAGCTAAGCAATAACTTGTATGAATTCAAGAACAGCAGCATACTAGGGTTCAGCCGCAGTTTACATGCAATACATATTAGACGGTATTACTTCAACTACACAGGCAGAACAATACAGAGACAGACCATGTCGTGTGTGACTGTGAGCTCACTGTAAATGTTTTTGCAGACTGGGTGAGATCAACTATGTGTAGCAATTGCATGACGGCTGTTACTGCACTATTAGAGGATTGAGACTCCCTTAACTTTTGTGTACTGTTGAGGACTGACATGACTGGTACTGACTGGTTCATCTGACAAAACATCAAACACCTCCAACACCATCTTGCTCCTCCAACAACTGTCTAAAGAATGAGAAATATGTAACCAATTGAAATTATACTTAATGGGTAGATGAAATCGTAACATCAAATTAAAGATACACAATTATAAACTTGGATTAGGCCTAATGTTTAGTCAACACAAAGGAGATATGCAGATGATATTTAAAAGACCATTTATTTAGTCTAACACCATCTTAAATACAATACTGTAATCAAACAATATATTTAAAAACGAAATTATAGGCTTAAGTGCAGGATCCTAAAGTTGGTCGTTTTGTCGCTATGGTTACACACACACACACACACACCGTTGGCAGTGCGCTCAAAGTCATCTGTCAGTTGTGCAGTTACCCAAAATCTCGTTACTTAGCATGTAATGTTAGTTACACTCTTCATCAGGTTAACGTTAGTTACGTCCTTAGAGAGGCTTGCAAAAAATATGTCCCTAAATAACTTATACTGTACGTGTGAGAAGAACACATGATAAACAACAATAATTCAGCAGATACATGATCTGTTTGGTCATGGGAGGTTGGAAAGGTTTTATCTCAAAGAGTTTGAAAATGGGTAGATAACTTACCTTTCCCTGTGTTTACGCTCCAGGTGTCTGGTGAACATTGAGGTGGTCCCGGCTGTCTCTGTCAAGCAGACTTTGCAGAATCTACATTTCGCCGAATGCTTCTTTTTATTTGACGATGTGCAGAAGAACTCATTGTGTTCTATGAAAGCAAATTTTATGACCAAGGAATTCGCTGACATGCTACTGACTGACTGTGCTCTTTACGCTCTACGCTACACTCACTCACTGAGGTATAATGTTATATGGATGGATGAGCGCCAACGGCTGTGTCACAAAAAAATACATGTGATTGGTTGCATTTGAAGGGCGCGAAATAATAATACTGTTGCATTATCGACCGTTGTGTCGTCGTGGATATTGTAGTATTGTATTGCTAAATCCCCAAACCACTATGTCGGTCTGAGACAGCGAGACCTAGACAAGACCGAGAGGTCCGAGACCAAGACAAGACCAAGACCAAAGACCGTCAAGGCCATGACAAGACCGAGACCACGTAAAAGTGGTCTCGAGACATACATCACTACCCAAAAACAATGCAGACCCCTCCACAATGAATGACTTTCTTGATAAATGTACCCTTCCTTAACTAAATGAAGAAGAATTTGAAGGTTTTAACGCTGAACTCCATATCACAGAAATTCAAAAGGGCATTATCTCCATCAAAAAAGACGGACTTCCAAGAAAACTGTACAAGAAATGTAACAATACTATTTCACCATACTTACATAGAATGTGTAAGCACATCCAATCAGATGGTACTCTACCACCAACTTTAAGTGAGGCAACAATTACGATGATTCACAAAAAAGGGAGAGATGCACAAGATGTAGGTTCATACCGTCCAATCTCTCTTCTGAACATAGATGGAAAATGATTAGCTAAAATCCTAGCCAATAGACTAAACCCTCTGATAGCCAAACTGATATACACAGATCAGACAGGCTTTATACCTGCATTCGATCAGATTGAATGGCCGTACCTATTTGAGGTCTATGGTGTATTTTCTAAAAATAATTAATTGATATTATGTGTAAACAAATTAATGTAACCAATATGATATCACACTGTAAAAGAAGGCAGAGGTGTATTGAGTCACCATTAAGACTATGTGTCCTTGCAAGGGAGGAAATATATCCTTGTTGAAATATGTGTCCTTGCAAAGGAGGAAATATATCCTTTTTAAAAAAGTAGACAGACGAGGACTTTCCACCAATAAATAAAAAGGAGAACGCTGGAAAGATAATGGTGGCAAGTGGAAGGACACTGAATGAAGGCTATTGGTCAGAGATAGAGGACATGAAAGATTAAGAAGTCTAGAAGAGATAACTAAAAGTATATAAATGAGAACTTGGATGTATGTATTCAGAACGGACAGCTGGCCTTCTCAAGTTTGTTGGTTATTCAATAAACTTCAACTTTGGCATCTGGAACCCTGGACTCAGTTTTCTTGCATCTTAGACAGATTCATTAAACATTTTCCACGACATAGACGTGGGGCTGGATCGAGGCCAAGAGGGTGGAGAAGCTGCTGTGGGGTCTTCTGACACGGATTGCACTAAACCACTGGCGGTAAAAACTGATGTAAGCATTTTTGCTTAAAGGTGTTTTTGTGTGATCTGATGGAAGTCTGACCTAGTAAGTAGTTACCCTGGAGGCTTTACCATAGACTAATTTGACTAATTGACTAAAAGCAGAATTGGGTTCCAGATTCCAAAAACAGGGCGAATGATTATTTAAAGGAAAGTGAAAATTCCTATGTAGGTGGCTTTTTGAAGCGGTGAGCGTGTGAAAATTCCTGTATAGGTGCGCCGAAAGGACGCGGTTAAATTTAAGAGAAAAGTCCTACGTAGGTGATAAAGGATGGTAATGAATAAATTCCTATACAGGTGATGAAATTTCTGTTTTAAGATGGCAAGAGAAAATTCCTTGAACAGGTAGACCGCAGGGGGGCGGAAAATCACGCAAAATCCTACATAGGTGGTTGATGGGATATTTAAAAGGTTGAAGTATTTAAAAGCCCGGGCTGAATAAGAAATGGGGAATTGTTCAAATATGTGCATGCCTATAATAATGAAACATGTGTAGAACTAACTACGTCATTTGTGTATATGTGCTAATGGTTCTAACTGTGGTGTTCTTGTGCTTGCTTGGTTGCATGCTTTCAGTACTTGTGTTGCATTGTGTGGCAAGTATAATGTAGATCAGAGAAGCAGGTGCAAAAGATAGATAATTGACAAGTGAAAGAAGAAAAGAAATATGAAAAGAAGGTGGTTTGTCCCAAAGGTAAAAATGTACTAAGATATTGACAATTGACTGTTTGGGTATTTGCTAAATTACAATGTGATCTAGTCAGAAAATCAACAAGCATTAGGAAAAAGATAAAGAGCCTGTTTCTCTGCTCTGCTCCTCTGTTTCTCTCTCTCTCATGGTGGCGGGCTGACTAGTGAGGCCCGCGAGCGGGAAGGGAGGGGGATTCAGAGATAGGAAAAAAGGCAACAGCCTGAGGAAACAAAATACAACTATTAGACGAGACACAGACAAAGAAATGTTTTTGTGGCTACATCTAGAGAAAATGCAGAAGCAAACCAGTTTTGAAAAACAGAAAGTTCACCGCAGACCCAAAGAGTTGGAAGAAGAATTAGAAAGAGCATTAATAGAAGTGGAGAGAGACAGAGTACGTAGATTACACAGGGCAGAGGAGAGAGTTAACTGTAGATAAGAAAAAAGAATTGCTTACAAACCTGACTAGAATAGTCAACTTAGAGGAAATTGAATGTGAGTGGCCTTGGGTTAGCTGAACAGAAATAGGTCTACGTAACATATGGCTTAAACCATTTGCAGAAAACATAAATAAACTTTGCAAAACAGGCTATGGGGACCAGTTAGACACGTTTAGAGGAAAATTGAGGGTGTCAACCAAACCAGTGCAGATCCCCTACCTTAGGGTTGAAATAGCCCACTGTAGGGAAACTCAAGAAGAGCCAGATGGGAAGGGGATAACAATTTTGAAGAATGTTGTTTTAGAAATAACCACTAAAATAAGAAAGGTGCAGAGGGAAAGTGAAGTGATATTTTACAAATATGATAATGGGGAAATAATACCAGCAACTACAACTGAGGGAACCATAGAGGTACAAATCTGCATAGATCCCCCAGAGGAGAAAAGAAAGGTGTGGTTGGAGATATTTGGTAAAGAAAAAAATTTAACAACAGCCAGTGAGCAGTTCAGAGTAGAAGGTGTACAGAAAAAGATATGCATGAAATGAAGACATAGACTCTGCATATGTTACCTATACAAATATTAAGAATGATGTGTAATCAAATGAAAATGTGTAACAAAATAGCTGGTAGAATAATGGATATATTAGCTTAGTATTGATACCCACATTGTATGTACAAGAAACAAGTAATGTGTAACTATGTTTAAAGATGAAATATTGTAACCTACAAAATGAATTTGTATAAACAGTTAACTCTGAAAAATTTATAAAAAGTTGATTATGTAAACAATAAAAGAAAAGACATGAACAAACAAGTAAAATTCTAAATAAATAAAGATTTGTGTGATGAAAAGAATAAAAGAATATAAATTGATCAAAGTCAGAAAAGAAAAAAATAATAAACAATAAAACATGAAGACAATATGATAAATATTTAAGCAACCGATTGTAATCGAAACTTTAAAAAGGTGATCAAACCCTATGAATAATAACTTGTGTAAAAATAAAAGAAAAAGAGGAAAGGGCATATTACATAAAAATGAAAGAGAAGACCTGACCAGATTTCTTGAATCTTTTTATCAAGAACAATTTAAGAGAGATGAAATAAATATTTATGTGACTACATGGGAAATTAACCTCATGTCTTACTTTTATACACTGGGCAGGCCAAGTATTTGGAACAGGTCGATGGTTTGCTGTGGGAAGACCCTGGAGTATTGATTTAATAATCCTAAGGAGAAATATTATTTGGATGCAAAATAATTTGTGTAGACTGATAAAACAAGAGGAGCCAGCAAAACCATTAAACAAAAAACAAATAAATGCAGTATTGAAGTACCTAAGAAAAACTAATAGCATTCCTCAAAAAGAATAGTGAGAAGTCCTCAACCCAGCAAATGTCCAGGCGAAGTCAGGGGTCGGATACTTTTAGTGGTCCTCGTCTGACCAGCCTGGTGAAGACTAGCATAGTGGAAAGAATGGTCTGGGGTTAAA
The DNA here is from genome assembly GCF_025860055.1 of Xyrauchen texanus. Taxonomy (NCBI): domain Eukaryota; kingdom Metazoa; phylum Chordata; class Actinopteri; order Cypriniformes; family Catostomidae; genus Xyrauchen; species Xyrauchen texanus. The sequence continues at coordinate 52,377,401 of NC_068279.1, read as the reverse complement.
GAGGTATAGGAAACATCATAAGACAAAAACATAGTGGTAAAGGAAAAATGGCATTAACACCGATAGATCAAATGTGCATCCAACTTCCGATTTACAAGGATGTTATAAGAGAGGTCTTTAGAAAATGGGAAGGGAGAACAAAAGGGTTGACCACAAAATGGCCAGCGGAGGGAAGGTGTGTGTGTAGAGAAATGGAGGCATTGATAAAGAATCACAAATCTAAGGATAAAAGACAGAAAAGGATAATGAAACATGACAGGGAAATTATGATATTACACATATTCAAGAGTAAAGGAACAAAGTTAATAAAACAAAAGAGAGAAGAAGAAAAAAGGCGGAAGAAGAATAAATAGAGACCACCCCCATATGCACCACCACTTGAGACAGATGAAAAGAGGCAGATGCCTGTTGTGCAGTTTAAAGGAACAATGCAAATGGAAGGGGAAATGGACATAGATGAAAAAACAGCATCAAAGCTGCAAAAGGAAGAGCAAATACAGCCAGATCAAGCAAATGGGTGGCAAAAAGCACCTAGCAGAAAAGAGAAAAGACGTGAATTGGAAGAACGTAACCGACAAGCGATAAGCCGTGAAATAGAAGAGTATGAAAAACAATGAAGGGAGAAAGAACTTAGAGAGCAAAGAGAGACAAGCAGTATGGACAAATGCCCCAAAAGTAACACAAATAAACTAGCACAGATAAAAGAGGGTATGATAAGACAACAATGGACCATGGATGAAGCAAAAACCAGCAGGGATGAGTTAGAAGAAAAGGAAGAATATATATAGAGCATGAAGAAGAAGAAAACTTAATGGAAAGGAGAAGAACAAAAGTAAACAGATGACATAAGTACCCGGAAACAAGTAGCCCTATAAGCAGGCCTAAGGGAGAATTCAAGCAGGTCTCAGGAAAACTTTACCTTGAAGACCTGCAAGTGAAGTCAGAACAGAGGTGGAAAAGAAGTAAGACAGGAAGATTGAACAGAGACGGGGAGGAAACCAAGGACAGTATGAGACCCTCGGACGATGAGGCTGAAACAGGGAGTCCTGAATGCAAGTCCCTGTATAGGATGACATCACAATGGCCTACTGTAATAAAAGGGAAATATGACTGCTATGTGCCATGGGCCAATCATGACCTTGAAGGATTACTGGCTGCCCTCCCAGACATATATGAGGGAGCAGGAAGATGGATCAGAGAAGTTGAAGAACGCGCAATAGGGACACACCTGGCGCTGGGAGACATTAAAGCCCTGATTGCCAGATGCGTAGTAGGGACCAAGCTAACGAACATATTGAACAAGGCAGGATGGGGAGCAGCAATAGATGATACAAAAATGGATGAAATGACATTCAGCAGATGCCGTAATGACACATGGGCAGCCCTGAGGAAAGAATTTCCAACAAGCCTAGATCCGAAGGCATTGAAAGGAGAACCACTGGGAGAAACTGAAAACCCGAAAGCCTACATCGACCGAGAACTAAAAGGATGGAAATGGAAAGAGACCCTGAAAAAGATTCATGTATGAAGGCAATGTTCTGATCCTCCATAATAGATGCAATTCCTGCACCAGTCAAAGACAGATTGGAAGATGTGGTAGGATTAACCACTAAGTCACCAAAAGAGTTCTGTGCACATGTGGTTCATGAGTGGAACACAACAGGAAAAATTAGGAAAGACTGAAACAGCAGGAGAGAGACATACGTAAAAAACTGGAACAATTACAACTAGAAGAGCTGACAGAAAAAGGAAAAAACTTCAAGCGGCTGTAAAAGAAAAGGAAGGGCCAAACACCATGATGGCACCAGTAAATACGTCTGCACCAATGATCCCAAGTAGTGCGCGAATGCCAATGCCTGGCAGCAAGGCTCTCAACAACAGGCCCAAGGTCCACTCAACCCATGGCGTGGACCACCACAGGGCTACTAGGGATGCCCAGAGAATCCTACGGGGAGGGGTCAGCTTCTAATGATATCAACTGATGCTGATCAAGAACCTATACTGCAGGTTAAAATAGAGGGCACGATAACATCAGTTATGTTAGACACTGGAGCCACATTCACGTGTATAAGTCCAAACTATGCCTCTCACCTCCCCAGTCTGGTAAATATTTAGAGACAGCAGGATTTTTGGGACAAATGCAGTTAATTCCAATGATGGCTCCAGTAAACATAGAAGTAAAAGGAACAGCAGTAAAAATCCCAATTTTAATATCAGAAAACACACCAGTTAATTTATTGGGAAGAGATGCTATATGCAAAATGAACTTACGAATATGGTGCACTACAGAAGGGATATACATAGACAATAGAGGAGTCAGACAAATTATGGTTACACAGCCACCAGATTCTCAAGGTCCACAAGCAAATATTGGATAGGAGAATTAGGGAAGGAAATAGAAGACACAGTAGGTAAATGGGGAAAATACATTGAAGCACAGCTATATGAACCAAATGTGCCAGGGACTGAATATCATTGTACATTAATATATGAAACAGCAAGAGATCCAGACCTAGAGAGAGAATGGCTGAGTAAAACAAAGCAACAGAAAATCTCACTAATGTCAAAATATATAGTTGTAGGATTACATAAAGTAATTTCATAGACAAATGGTTTCAAGTACCAGACTCAATCCAACATGTAACTCTATACATAAGCAAGGGAAGAGAGCCAAAAAACTTAGGACCAATGATGAAAAAAGCAGAAAAAGTAGAGTGGGAAAAGACAGAAAATCCCCTGAATTTAGAATCACCAGACAAAAAGCACCTAAAGATTTTGTGCACCACCAAAATGCTAGGAATACCCAAGGTATTGGTTATTACTGCCAAAGAAAAGTTAGATTCGAAAACAGTGGAACTAATGGCAGAGATGGAAAAACAAGTTCCAGCTGAAATATGGTCACGTCATGACACAGACGTAGGGTTAGTAAAATCTGCAAATCCAATTAGAATTAGAATAAAACCAGGAACATGGCCTCCCCAGAAACAACAATACCCACTAAAGCAAGAGGCAGTATTAGGAATCCAAAACACTATTGAAGGGCTACTCAAGGCAGGAGTATTAATTGAAACATCAAGCTGTTTCAATACACCTATACTACCAGTAACAAAGGCAGATAAATCAAAATGGCGATTAGTACATGACTCAAGGGCGGTTAATGACGTAGTGGAGGATTAGCCTGCAGAGGTACCAATCCCAAAAACGTGCGTTTTCGGTTTTTATGGCAAATCACATGCTGAGGACGCAAATTTTGCTGTGAAAGCGCACACTTTTGACTGGTCAGTGTGCAATCAGATGCCCAACCAGGTATATATGAATAAATTGGCTTGCCATAGTGGCGAGCGCTGCTGCTGTTTATGCTGCTGACGCATACGTAGTAGTAACCTGGCTGCCACCACTTTGTGGCTCTCCTGAGTTGCCCTTTCCTGTGAGTTCTTAATGGTTTTTGTTAATCGTGTGAATTGTGAAAGTAAGATTCAAATTGAGTACACATCATTATAGTTCCTAGGCTCTGTAATATTTCTCTGTCATGTAAATTCCAGGCTTATATCAGCCAGAGATACATTGTGACTCTCCCAGCTTGGATACCTGGGGACTGGATGCTGTAAGTAATGTTTAATGCAGTGCACATGTGAAAGTGTTTTGTGGCCATGTAATATTCTGGCAGGATCCAACACATTTGTTGTTTTCAAATGTTAACAATGTCTTTTTTTTCTTCATTTATGTTAGGTGGTAGATCACATACTATCCTACTTGCTGTAGAATCACATAGAATATGAGTGTAGTAGTGCATTGCATGCTAGAAGTATAAACAGGCTGATACAGAAACCATTACATAGATTTATGCACTGCATGTACATTTTACAGATTATGATAAATTAATTTTCTTGACCCTAGCTCCTTTAATCAAATCAGAAAATTCAAGTACCACCTAGTCACAAAGTATCTTTAAGAGCAAGCTTAAAAGAATAAATTGTTAGGGGGTATAACAGTTATGATCCAGACCAGATATGGAGAAAGAAAACCAGGAGTCAAGAAGTTCAATTAAAGAATCCAAAATTTACTGAAGAATAGTTTGCAGTGAAATTGGTACAGCCAGCGGCAAAGTCTCACGAGGAGATCGAAAGCTAACTCATACCTTACACAAAATTTTACATCAATTATACCATTTGCAAGGACGTACATTCCATTATTTTACTCCTGATTGGCTAAAAGAACATAAAGTCACAACATATAGAGAGCTATGCGGCCTATCAACATTAATCAGCGCACTTGTCGTCAGAGCCCGAGATTTACATCTGAAGTGACCTCGCAGGTGATCGCGGGCGTCTTCGAGTCGGCCTGGTGTGCCTCCCTGGGTGCAAAACCTAGGTAGAAGGTCAAACGCACACACAAAACACTGACGAACAACAGTTTTTCTCTGGGCACAGGAGAGCCAGAGCACACATTATCTGGTCATTTAAGCCAAAACAAGAGAGATAAAATTTTCACTCCTCAGGCAGAGGAGAGGGGTAGAAATAACATACCTTTCTTCCCTAAAGAAATAATAAGAGAAAATCACACTTCTACTATTCAGGTAGTATTGCATAGGACTTTAAACTATATACTTAATCATAGAAAAGTAACGATCAAACACAGAACATATGTTTAACATTCTCCCTGCCCCCTCTCATCACAGCTAAGCTTATCCCCAAAGGACCTTCAGACTACGGGCAGGACAGAGAGAGAGACTCTGGAATGTTCCTTAAAAGACACTAGTTAACATTCCAACACACATATGATTCAAAGTATATTTCAGTTATGCATAAGAAAATAGAATTGATTATGTGATCATGCATATAGTTAATTCATCACTTTATTAAAGAAGTTAAGCAACAGAATATAGATAGATATTGATATAAAAGGATATATATATATATGTATTGATATATCTGAAGAGCCAAGGGATTTTGACCCTCACCCTTCAAAATCATCCAAAAATGAAAGATATTTTGAAGAATATTTTTGACCATATAATATCATACCATGTCAATGGGGTCCAAAATTAACCTTAGTCAAAAAGCATACTCCAGACTATGATTAATTTCATATTATATTAATACCAGTCTTCCTTTAAATAGGATAACTCATTGTGCTGTGAAACCATCATCATTTCCTTGACTGGCCCATCTCGCAGATCTGTGGAAGGACCCTACCAGAACACAATCTAGAAGTAACACATACCACAATAGCAACACGTTTTGCAATCAAATAAAAACATTTTTTTGCAAACCATTAAAGATTGCAACTCCATTTAAACACACTAATATCCAATAAATCAATATTTAGTAAGTTACAAATTTCAGTCTGTTTAAAAGCACTTGGGAAAACTGGTCTGTGACGTTTCACTGTCAGTACAGTGCTCAAAACACTGTTGAATTCAGTGTTTCTTATTCAAAAGCAGACTGATATTTAAGGTCTGCTTTATGAAATTAATACCATGCTGTGTATCACCTGGGGGTTCACCATGTATACCACAGTTTGAGAACCACTGGGTTAAATGCATGGAGTGTTACATTTAGAATAATTAAAGTGACGGAATGATGGTTAACTAGTGTGCATATGTGCTAAATCTAACAGGAAATGCCAAGGCAGATAAGAGGCAACAACAGTGGAATGTACCTAGGTGGTAGGTGCATTTGATGAAAATACATTTTAATTCAGTGTTTAAATGTAATGTTGCCAAATAACCTTTTTTTTTTTTTTCATTTTTGTGGATTGTGATAGTATACTCTACATATTGCTTTGGGCATCAAATTTGATTTTACTGAGGTATTTCACTGTTACACATTGTTACATTTTTAAATTTAAAATTATCAAAGATAATTATTAATTATTAAAATCAATCGAATATTTATAAGGATTAAGGGCAACACCCTGGAATCAGGGACTAATAACCAGACAGTATAGCAGTCTCAATATAGGATTGTTCTCTTAGGAAAGTCGATGTCCGAGAATATCGACATTCAAAATGTAAACAACGAAGGCTTGAATCCGAGCACTGACATCCCCTGCTTTGGCACAGGTGCATGCTGAACAATACCAAAACACTTCTTATTAAAGTATAACAAAGTTTATTGATGAAGTAATATCAATTAATAATCAATGCAATGCAGTCGATACATTTCTGACTTCCAGCTACAAACTAAACATTGTATAAATATGAAGTGTTGTGTTGGCATTCAGCTATCGGTTGACAGTCAGTTGCCAGTATGTTATTAGGAGAAGTATAAAATGTGAGTCCAGTCTGAGGCTAATAAAGTGCAGTGCTGATATATGTATCGTGAGCGATCAAGAGTTCAAAAGTCTGATTGCTTAGGGGAAGCAGCTGTCATGAAGTCGGCTGGTGTGGGTACTGATGCTGCGATACCACCTGGCTGATGGTAGCAGTGAGAGGAGCCCATGGCTCGGGTGACTGGAGTCTCTGATGATTTTTCACACACGGCCTGGTATAGATGTCCTGGAGGGAGGGAAGCTCAACTTTGATGACTAGTCTGGCAGTTTGCACCACACTTTGCAGGGCTTTGCGGTTGACGTAGGTGCTGTTGCCATACCAGGAAGTGATGCAGCCAGTCAGGATGATCTCTACAGTGCGGGTATAGAATCATGTGAGGATGTGGTGGTTCATTCCAAACTTCCTCAGCCATCTCAGGAAGAAAAGTGTGTCAGTTTCATCATTGTCAATGATCAGTGCCGTGCGGGGCTGCAGTGTTGAGGGACAGTGATGAGGAGATGTTGCTGCCCATTCTAACCACCTGATGTCTGCTTGACAGGAAGTCCAGGATCCAGCTGAACAGCGAGCTGTTTAAGCCCAGAGCCTGGAGTTTCACATCAAGCTTGGAGGGCACTATGGTGTTGAATGCTGACCTGTAGTCTACAAACAGCATTCTCACATACTGTATAGTCTGTTCATTTATTGTTTAGCTGCATAACTGGTAATTATTTTTAGCGCATTTAGTTTCAAAGCAGCTTTACAGAAAATCATACTGTAGTGTCTACTCAATGGGGACAGTAAGAAATGTATTACATTGTAGTTTCATTGAGAATGTCATCAAAAGCTGTGACAGTTATGTGAAATGCAGGTAACATTAGGATTTAAAGAATTTAGGAAGAAGCCGTGATTGAAGGAGTTGCAATAAACAAACAAATTCTTTTACTTTTTATTTATCAAGTGAAGATAATGACTTCAATATTAAACAAAGCAGTATTCAATAAACTGTAGTTTGGATGCTGTGTTACAAAAACATGTTTGAAGATCTGAAATAGCCATAGTTACAAACAGATATGATTCTAGCTTTATCCAAACCACCAGAACATAATAAACAATTGAGAAGTTCAAATAAAAAACAATGTGCATGCTCACACTTAAAGCGTCACACATCTCAACACCAATAAGCTTGACTGTATCACAAACCAATGAAAATTGGTGTAGGCAGAGCAATGCGTGTCACTCCGCCCCAACTTGTTGCCTGCCCCCTCTATCATCACCCAGACTGCACTCTACTTGGACCGGAGTGCGGAACAAAAGATTATGCATGTCAGTGATCAAACCAAACCAAAGCCAATCAAAGGTCATGGTCAGTATTCAAAGTGACCAATCAAAGGAGTGAAGACATCTGCCACTGTCCCCGCCTCCAAAGTCTCAAAAGTCAAGGGCCCTATCCCAAATGGTCACTTCATGTGGTTGCGGTCTCGTGGCCTTAAGTTGCGTGTGCTTGTGAAGTGTACGAGTCCGTAGTGTGTCCCATTTGTGATATTAGCACTTGTGAGGGTTCTCACGAGCGCCCCTTTTGCACCCTAGATGCGGTCTTCATCAAAGCCCGCTATGCTACCCAACAGTCCTTGTGACAGACCAATCAGAAGGACTCCAGTTTCTGAGCTGGAGGGAAAAACATGGCGGACAACACGATATTCAATTATGGATTAAAAATATATATATGTTACTGTGTTCTAAGCTGTAACCATCCCTGTGTCTGAATAATGTTTATTTGTTCTCTAAAGATATAGAATGGACTTGCTGACTCGTGCCCCATCGGTCTGCACTCAGAGGAAGACCTCAAGGACGGAGGGTGAGATTTAGGATAGGGCCCTTGATGAGCGAGTGTTGTTCAACAGTAGCGAGCGCGTAGAGGGTCGAACGAGCGCTCGTAACAGCCCTGTGCTCGCCAGACCGCATTTGTTTACGCAGAGCAGTAAACGAGGATGGTTTTCCGCTCGCGGATACGGTTCTTTGCGTTCGAATCACGTGCACGAGCCTAGTTTTTATGTGCGCGCGTTTAGAGACTACTTAAACGCCATACTTTTAGCTGTTGGTGGAAAAGACAACGCTTTTGCCATTGGGTGGCACTGGCCCACGCTAAAAGTTTCAACATCACTGCCTTGACAATACTTGACAGTTTTGACTTGCCGTTTTCTCAGCAGCTTCTCTGACTTTATTTTCCGCCTTGCTGCACCATTTTAGCAGTGGTGTTTTTTATTTTTGTCACTGAGGTAGGCTAATCTATTCAACAGTATATACGAGTGTATAACTATTTAATTACACTCAAATGGGTCTGACAGGGTTTCATTTAATTCAGAAAGATTTTCAGGACAGGAGGCAAAAAGTTGATAAACTGGTTTTATCCAGTTTGGCAGACAGAATATCTGTTTTTTTGGGTTGGTAATGATGTATTTCTGCTGTCAAGACAATGACCCAGTCACTAACCCAGCGTAGTTTGGTTAAATACTACCCAACACTTTAAAACTTATACAAAATAACCCAGCTGACACAACTACGGATTCTGATTATACCACAATTTATAAGAATTCATTGTGGATTAAGTTTTGTTTTT